>NW_025794622.1:202-15957 GCF_021613505.1 Equus quagga | reverse complement strand
CATGGGTCCTGTCCCCATGCTATTCCACACTATTCTCTAAATAAAAGAGCACTACTGCCAGATCTTGAGAGTCTAAGAAATCTTTCTTTCCACTCCTCGGCTCACCGACCCCACATCAGTAACTATTCTCATCTTTATATTTTCCTACCTCAATGTATCAAGATATACCCTATTATCTATCTTGGCATTTTTGAGAATACATTTTGTACAATAATCTGAAAAAAGTGCAAAATCCCTACATTTTGTGTATTCATTTTAAACACGTGCAACACTCAGCAGCGCCATAGCAAGCAGTGATTGGAATGGAAATAACCAAATAGGGCTTTTTCTTTCCCCATTTCTAATTCCTCTACCTCAATGTATGAAATTTAATACCATGTATTATTTACCAACAGCCGTTCAGTGCTGCTGTGCAAATGTCACTTAACAAGATTACTAGACATATATGGCTGTACATCAAAATGGCTTTTTATGTGGTTTGCAATTATCCAGCATTATGGAAATGTGAATAATGAGTTAAGGCAAATAAGAAACCTTCAGTCCAATGGTAGAAATGGGGGAGTGTTTTCCCCCCTAGCAAATGTGTTTAAAAGAGCCGAGGTAAGGAGAAAAGGTGTCTTTTAGCTGCCATGCCAGAGCTGACAGAGACTGTGGCAACCTCAGATGGCAGACGTATCAAAGCCAGGCTCGGCGGATGACACTGCCTCTTATTCTCACTTCAGCCGTGCACATTTTCACAGCTGCTTCACGGTGCAAGTCAGGGGCATGACAGACTCATAGGATAGACTCCTGACACCAGGGAGAGATTGCTGCTTTCCCTCTTCCAGTTAATGGAATTTTTCTTTGCCTTCATTTAATATTCATGCCTAATGAACTTGAGAGGGATGAAAGAAACTAATGTATTTAAGACCTACTATGTTTCAGGCACTGGGCTCAGTACTTTATGCATATTAATTCATTTAGTTATATATCTACTCTTTGAATACATTTGTATATACTTAAATCCACATTTTACAGATAGAGAAACCACAGATCAGAATGTTGAACTAATTTACCTCAGATTACCCAGAATTTGAACCTATCTAGCTTCAATTTGTTTTTTCCCCTATATTGTTCCACCTCATGAAGAAAAATTGCATTTTTCCCAGTTATTTGTTGCCCTTAGCTTTATTTCCCTGAATCTCCTTGACTGTGTACTTCCTACCACCTCCTAGGTGAGACCATTTTCTCATGTTTTGGAAAACTGACCTACTTTAAAAACATATAAATTGAGTAATTTTCTATAATTTGGGCATATTTCACATTCAATATCTTCCAAATATTTTTCTTTTTGCTTTTAAGGTAATTATAAATAATGACATGTGGAGATTGGTTGATCTGTCTGCTCACCTAAGGCTTTATTTTTTTTCATTTTCTACAATGGCAGCAGAGCATCAGGGCAGTGGCCATTCTGTGATTTTCTGAGGAATACTAACCTTACAAACCCCACTTACCCTTGAAGAAGCTTCATGTCAATAGCAGCGTTTATGACGCTAGGCATCTCCTTCTACTCAAAGAGCTTCTTTCTCTGCTTGTTGCCTTCCGTTTGCAAGGGCTGCGCTACACACATTCTCGTAGTTCTGGACTACAGCCTTTATCTTTTCAAATCCTTCCCTGGACTTCACTTCTCGTCCAGCTCAGTGAGTCACTGTGTCACATAGGGGTGATCTTATCTGTAGGCTCAAATATGGCACCAGGTAAACATCCAACTCCATTTGCAATGGAGGCAGCAAACACATCGTTTTAATAAAAATAGCCTATATCTATTGAGCACTTAATATGTCTCAGTCATTATCTTAAGAGCTCTGCCTGGATGCAATCACTTAATCCCCGAAACAATGCTGTACTATGAGTATTCAGATTACCTGCAGTTAGTGAAGTCAAGGTTACATAGCTGGTAAGGTTACCCGTGCAAAGTTATATAGCTTGCTCAAGGTCTCACGTTTTAGTAAGTAGCAGGGCTAAGATTTGAATCCAGTCATTCTGGCTATAAGCCCTGTATGCTTAACCTTACATCACATAGCGTGCATTGCATAGCAACTACTTTATCTGAATTAGCTAATAAACCATCACACTTCCTGTGAGGTAAGAACAATCACTAGCTGCGTTTCTTCTGCATTATACGGATAAAGAATCGGAGGCTCAGCTTTTGTCTAAGTTCACAGTCACTGAGTAATAGAATGAAGATTTACACTAGATTCTGTTTAGCTTCTGATCTCGTGCTCTCTCCTAATCATGCTAATACCTTAGCAGTATATTGTGCATTATCTTTAAAGCCCTCTTCCAGAGGGTAAGCAATATGTCCTCATAGGAAAATGTTCATAACTATTACATGATAGCAAATATTTTATTTTATTTTATTTCATTGAGGAAGTTAGCCCTGAGCTAACTGCTGCCAGTCCACCTCTTTTCACTGAGGAAGACTGGCCCTGAGCTAACATCCGTGCCCATCTTCCTCTACTTTATATGTGGGACACCTACCACAGCATGGCGTGCCAAGCGGTGCCATGTCCACACCCAGGATCTGAACCAGTGAACCCCAGGCTGCCGAAGTGGAATGTGCAAATTTAACCACTGCACCACCGGGCCGGCCCAGATAGTAAATATTTTAAGTCAATTCACAATTCCTGAGTGCTAAATAGCTTGTTTTAAAGACATGTCTTCTAAATTCAGAAACAACAAAAACCAAACACACTCACACAGCAAAACGAAAACTTGATAGTGCTTTGTAATTATTTATCATTTGAATAGAAAAGGAGGCCGGCCCAGTGGCCTAGTGGTTAAGTTTGTCTGCTTTGCTTCAGCGGCCCAGGGTTCGTGGGTTCAGATCCTGGGTGCAGACCTACACACCGCTCATCAAGCCGTGCTGTGGCAGTGTCTCACCTACAAAATAGAGGAAGATTGGCACCCATGTTAGCTCAGTGACAGTCTTCCTCAAGCAAAAAGAGGAAGATTGGCAATAGATGATAGCTCAGGACTGATCTTCCTCACCAAAAAAAAAAAAAGAAAAGAAAAAGAAAAAGAAAAGGACTTTTTTTAGGCTGCCAAAATATTTGGTTAAATCTTCAGGTTTTCGTGTTCCTCACAGGAAAACAAAGCAGAACAAAAACTTTGGGGGGAACAACATGGAGACCAGGAACTTTTCATTCTAGATCTCTAAATTGTCTTTATGTACTTGTTAAATGGTTTGATTCTTATTTCCAGACTTTAATTAGAAATCTTACATTATAAAATATTCTTTATTGTCTAATAAGATCCTTGTTACACCATTCCTACATACACTGAGCTTTGCCCACTATGAGCTCCTTCAAATGACCTTGAGTTATTCATTTTAGTGCATGATAATTATGTGATATAGGGATTTTTCCTGTGTAGTAAGTTTGTGATGAAAATGGGATATGGTGTCATAAATACTTACGTTTCTATCATGTACAGAAATTTCATCCTAAGCAAGTTATATATTGTCAATTCCAATTTCCTCACCACTAAAATGTGGGTTATAATACCACTATTTCATGGCTGTTTTAGGGTTAAATGAAGTGCTTAACAGGTATCAGCTTCCTCCTCTTCTTCCTACCTCAGTATCTTAGTCAAGGTTATTTTGTGTCAAAATACAGAAACTCACTTCCAACTAGGTTAAGCCTTAAATGAAATTTATTGGGAAGATATTCTGCAGACTCAGACAATCCAAGTAAAAGATAATCAACGAGGTCTCAAGACAAGAGGCAGAGCGAACAGCAAGCTATCAGGAACCTAAGCAGATGTTTTTCAATTTTCTGTCTCTACTGCCCAATGGATTCTCAGCCTGCTTCTGTCTGTCTACCTCACTTTTCTTTTATCTATACATTGATTTATCCTCTTTTATGTATATGTGGCTGGCCCAAATTTTATAATTAATATCCTCTCAAAACCCATACATTGAATCTGATTCTAAATTCTGGGGGAGAGGATCTGATTGGCTCCAGTTGTGTCAGGTGCTTTTCACTGATCCAGCCGTCTGCTGTGGGGACATAATTTCATGTGACGCACTAGGGGGGCCAGGAGTCTACCCCTGTGCTTATCAATGCAAAATGGTGAGTTTAAAGCAGGAACTATGTCCGATATGTTTTATAAATAAGCATAAGTCATCTTCTATTTTTATATTCTCTCCTTCACCTAGCGTAGAACTATGTACATAATGTTTTTTTCCTAATCCTGCCAGGCAGGATTAGAAGTCCATCAGTTTGTACTAAGCACCTACTAGGAAATTCACACATTGTCATTTAATCCACAGAAAATACTCATAGAGCAAACATCATCATCTTAATATTTTTGCATATTTATATACTGAGTCACAGAAATCCAAAGTGACTTGCCCACAGTCATACTATCAATAGATAATAGAGGAGCATCCTCTGTCCTACCCCCAAACCATGTGCACTCCCCTCCTGCGGTCAACCATTGCCCACACTGCCACTAACTCACTGAAGGACTCGAGAGAGATGTGGGATCGATTTAAGAAATTACCCTGTGATTCTCTGCAGCTCTACATTTAGCGTGGTGGCGGAGTGTTTGGAATCCATAGTACTGCTGATCATGTGGTTTTGGACTGGTGACCCAATCTGTGTTTCAACATCCTCACCTGTAAGAGGGAAACAATACTTTCTACAATACAGACTTGTGAGACTTCAACGACACAATCAGATGTCTGCCACGTAGTAATACCTACAGCTAACAATTATTGAGCATCTGCTCTGTGACAGGTATGTTCTAACTGGTTAACTCTCTTACTACAGTGACTCTATGTTACCAATTTTATACACGAGGAAAATAAAACAGAGAGAAGTTTCCTGCTCAATTTCACAGAGCTAGAAGGTAACAGGGCCAGCGTTCAAACCCAGGCAATCTGGTTCCCCCAAATCAGCGCTCTTGATTATGGAACTATACTGCCAACCAATAAGTAGTAAGACCACATAATACTTAATGCATACATACATAATACATATTAATGCTAGCTGGTCTTCTGATTTGTTCTATGATGGTTCATATGATGTACCCATCCCTTTAATTATCCTTCACAAAGTAATTACATAATATGGTACTATAATATTGAGTGTTAACCTATAACTATTTCTTGTAAAGTGTGCATCAGAATCACTTTTGCATTTTTTTAAACACTATGCCTGTACCCACTGAGTCTCATGACCTTCCAAGAGTGGGACCAAAGCAAGTATAATTTTAGTAAGCTTCAGAGTTGATTTCCTATTTAAGAACACAAAATCTGTTTTGGGGGCAACGTTCATTCCAGAGGGGTTCACTTACTGTCTACACAACACTCAACTTTAGTGACTGAATTGGAATGTCCAAAGGTAGGGTCTGGGAAATTTAACAAATTCCCCACGATAACTTTTTGTGCAACAAAATGTGAGACTCATTGTCCTAGGATTAAGACTTAAGTGGTCAGAAAAGTTTCTTTCCCAATAAGGCAGCAGGAAAGTCACAGACAGAAGTCCTGGTGATGCACGCCCTGCCCTCTCCCCCCCCCCCACCCCCCCATCGCTCCATGCACTAACCCACCATGAGGTAAAGCTACTGGCCTTCCTCAAACCCACAGAGAAGATCAGTCGCTTTGGAATCTTTCAGGTGAGGTGAAAGGCTGCCAAGCACAATAAATTGTTATGCATTTGGATTGTCTTTGGGCATGACAGCATCTTCACTGTTCCTTCAACCAAGCAATAGTGAGAAAACTCCGACTAGAGGGTGTTAAAGAATGCTTCTAAGTCAGCCACAAGGTTTGCAGTTTTAATTTGGTGTGATTTATGAATTGCTGCTGTTATTGATGCTGTTGTTGCTGGCGAGCCCTGCTGCTATATAAGGCAGCTGCCTTCTGTAGTGGAGGTGTGCCTGCATCCATTAATGGATGTCTTGGTCACAGATAGAATTTTCTAACAGATGTCATTTACCTAGACTGACACTGCGTATGGAAATTCCTGCTGTTTCCCTTTTGCACACCAGTGAGAAGAAGCTGTTTCCTTGCTGCACTCAAAGTTGTATTGCTGTCAGCTAATGAATCAGAACACAATCGCTACCTATTTAAAAAATTCCACCAGGAGACATTTCTCAGTATGGCAAAAATAACCATCTTTGCATCACATTTCTTGTGAAGCCGACAAAGAAAGTTGGAATAATAACAAGAAGGGGAAGAGTGATTGAGCACAAATAGTTACACATCTGACGTCTAAATCCTGTATGGGCTTACCGTTTCATAAGAAGCACTGTGTGAAAGCTCTTTCATTTCTTTTGATGTTACACTCATTTTTTTCAACTCACATTTCTTTCTTAATTTAACAACATCAAAAATTTTAAGATGTATCATTTATTAGCAGCTTTTCAGGAACAAAAATTTTTTAAAGTTAAAAGGTATATATAATCTTTACCTTCAATTGATTATAAAATACAACACAGACTAAGAAATATTAAAATGCTAAAATTAAAAAAGTGCTTTAAGTTAAGCAAATATGGTACATTTATTATATTCTTTAGACCTTTTTAAAAACTTTGCCCTCAGTGGCCGAGAATCAATTTATAATTGTGTTAATATGCCTGGGAATAATACTTCCAATCAGAAATTAAATTTGATCTGCCTGGGCTCCAAATTTGACATGCCGTATACAATGTGTTCTATTATATTTTTCCTCTTTAAGGAAAAAAAATCTTGTGAGAAAATAGAGATGCTTATTGCTATCATTAATAGCTAACACTTGCTAAGCGACTGGTACTTTCCAAGCATGGTCTCATTAAATACATACAAAAACCCTATGGAATAGATACTATCATTATTCCCTGGAGTAGTAATTAGTGCTCTTCACCAAATGTTTCTTTCTATCCACCTCCAGGGCAATTGGTGTGATTCCATTACCCAAATTCCGTGCCCTCTTTGAAATGAGACACGTCTATCAATCTGAATCCTACGTGAGCGTAATGAGCAGAGCACCCTGTCAGCCCACCTTGGATATGATAGAAATAAACTTTTATTTTAAGACACAGATGTGGGGGCTGTCTGTTGCCAGCACATAACCTATCATGTCCTGACTGATATATCCCCATTTTCTATTAAGAAAACTACGTCTCAGAGGCTAAGAGCCACTGAACCTAGAGTGCTGTCCCCACTCTCGTTGTAGGCATTATTCTTCATTTTTCCCTGAAAATACAGTTCCTCACTGCTCTCTTTCTACAATTTCTTTGAATTCCTGCCCATCTCTTTAATTTCATGGCATCAATTTCTCAGCTCATCTAAATGCCTGCATTGTACCTCTGTCAAGTCTTTGCTGTTCGATGGAATTCATCACTCTAAAATGGGAGTGGGGTGGGAAGGGGTTAAAAATTTCAAAGAAAATCTATTCTATACCCACCTACGGAAAGATGAACAGCAATGACCACTTTCTGGGCCAGTCTTCAAAGAGATCTCTTCATTTTACTCCCTGGCTTGGGAAGTAGACTCATGACCTCTCAAATATCATGGCCAGTTTTTATTGTGTGTTAAGTTTTTAACTCTAACCTCTTTAAATGTTCCTAAAGGACTCTTTAGCTAACAATTCTGTCGTTATAGTCGTTGAGGGTCAAACTAGAATTAAGCAAGTTGACCCTAGTGTTTGCTACATTTAAAAATCTAAATTGTGCCATTTTCTTGCTTCTCAATCTTGGGCAATTTACATACTCACAGTGTCTCAGTTTCTTCAGTTATAAAGTGGGGATTATAATAAAACATACCTTTTGCGGTCACTGGAAATATTAAATGAGTTAATACATCTTAAAAGCTTAGGGCAGTTCCTGAACACATCCTAAATTCACAATAAAAGTTACCATCACTAACTCCTCAAGGTCTGGCAAACTGTGCAGAAGCTCTTAAGATGTATTAACTCATTTAATATTTCCAGTGACCGCAAAAGGTATGTTTTATTATAATCCCCACTTTATAACTGAAGAAACTGAGACACTGTGAGTATGTAAATTGCCCAAGATTGAGAAGCAAGAAAATGGCACAATTTAGATTTTTAAATGTAGCAAACACTAGGGTCAACTTGCTTAATTCTAGTTTGACCCTCAACGACTATAACGACAGAATTGTTAGCTAAAGAGTCCTTTAGGAACATTTAAAGAGGTTAGAGTTAAAAACTTAACACACAATAAAAACTGGCCATGATATTTGAGAGGTCATGAGTCTACTTCCCAAGCCAGGGAGTAAAATGAAGAGATCTCTTTGAAGACTGGCCCAGAAAGTGGTCATTGCTGTTCATCTTTCCGTAGGTGGGTATAGAATAGATTTTCTTTGAAATTTTTAACCCCTTCCCACCCCACTCCCATTTTAGAGTGATGAATTCCATCGAACAGCAAAGACTTGACAGAGGTACAATGCAGGCATTTAGATGAGCTGAGAAATTGATGCCATGAAATTAAAGAGATGGGCAGGAATTCAAAGAAATTGTAGAAAGAGAGCAGTGAGGAACTGTATTTTCAGGGAAAAATGAAGAATAATGCCTACAACGAGAGTGGGGACAGCACTCTAGGTTCAGTGGCTCTTAGCCTCTGAGACGTAGTTTTCTTAATAGAAAATGGGGATATATCAGTCAGGACATGATAGGTTATGTGCTGGCAACAGACAGCCCCCACATCTGTGTCTTAAAATAAAAGTTTATTTCTATCATATCCAAGGTGGGCTGACAGGGTGCTCTGCTCATTACGCTCACGTAGGATTCAGATTGATAGACGTGTCTCATTTCAAAGAGGGCACGGAATTTGGGTAATGGAATCACACCAATTGCCCTGGAGGTGGATAGAAAGAAACATTTGGTGAAGAGCACTAATTACTACTCCAGGGAATAATGATAGTATCTATTCCATAGGGTTTTTGTATGTATTTAATGAGACCATGCTTGGAAAGTACCAGTCGCTTAGCAAGTGTTAGCTATTAATGATAGCAATAAGCATCTCTATTTTCTCACAAGATTTTTTTTCCTTAAAGAGGAAAAATATAATAGAACACATTGTATACGGCATGTCAAATTTGGAGCCCAGGCAGATCAAATTTAATTTCTGATTGGAAGTATTATTCCCAGGCATATTAACACAATTATAAATTGATTCTCGGCCACTGAGGGCAAAGTTTTTAAAAAGGTCTAAAGAATATAATAAATGTACCATATTTGCTTAACTTAAAGCACTTTTTTAATTTTAGCATTTTAATATTTCTTAGTCTGTGTTGTATTTTATAATCAATTGAAGGTAAAGATTATATATACCTTTTAACTTTAAAAAATTTTTGTTCCTGAAAAGCTGCTAATAAATGATACATCTTAAAATTTTTGATGTTGTTAAATTAAGAAAGAAATGTGAGTTGAAAAAAATGAGTGTAACATCAAAAGAAATGAAAGAGCTTTCACACAGTGCTTCTTATGAAACGGTAAGCCCATACAGGATTTAGACGTCAGATGTGTAACTATTTGTGCTCAATCACTCTTCCCCTTCTTGTTATTATTCCAACTTTCTTTGTCGGCTTCACAAGAAATGTGATGCAAAGATGGTTATTTTTGCCATACTGAGAAATGTCTCCTGGTGGAATTTTTTAAATAGGTAGCGATTGTGTTCTGATTCATTAGCTGACAGCAATACAACTTTGAGTGCAGCAAGGAAACAGCTTCTTCTCACTGGTGTGCAAAAGGGAAACAGCAGGAATTTCCATACGCAGTGTCAGTCTAGGTAAATGACATCTGTTAGAAAATTCTATCTGTGACCAAGACATCCATTAATGGATGCAGGCACACCTCCACTACAGAAGGCAGCTGCCTTATATAGCAGCAGGGCTCGCCAGCAACAACAGCATCAATAACAGCAGCAATTCATAAATCACACCAAATTAAAACTGCAAACCTTGTGGCTGACTTAGAAGCATTCTTTAACACCCTCTAGTCGGAGTTTTCTCACTATTGCTTGGTTGAAGGAACAGTGAAGATGCTGTCATGCCCAAAGACAATCCAAATGCATAACAATTTATTGTGCTTGGCAGCCTTTCACCTCACCTGAAAGATTCCAAAGCGACTGATCTTCTCTGTGGGTTTGAGGAAGGCCAGTAGCTTTACCTCATGGTGGGTTAGTGCATGGAGCGATGGGGGGGTGGGGGGGGGGGAGAGGGCAGGGCGTGCATCACCAGGACTTCTGTCTGTGACTTTCCTGCTGCCTTATTGGGAAAGAAACTTTTCTGACCACTTAAGTCTTAATCCTAGGACAATGAGTCTCACATTTTGTTGCACAAAAAGTTATCGTGGGGAATTTGTTAAATTTCCCAGACCCTACCTTTGGACATTCCAATTCAGTCACTAAAGTTGAGTGTTGTGTAGACAGTAAGTGAACCCCTCTGGAATGAACGTTGCCCCCAAAACAGATTTTGTGTTCTTAAATAGGAAATCAACTCTGAAGCTTACTAAAATTATACTTGCTTTGGTCCCACTCTTGGAAGGTCATGAGACTCAGTGGGTACAGGCATAGTGTTTAAAAAAATGCAAAAGTGATTCTGATGCACACTTTACAAGAAATAGTTATAGGTTAACACTCAATATTATAGTACCATATTATGTAATTACTTTGTGAAGGATAATTAAAGGGATGGGTACATCATATGAACCATCATAGAACAAATCAGAAGACCAGCTAGCATTAATATGTATTATGTATGTATGCATTAAGTATTATGTGGTCTTACTACTTATTGGTTGGCAGTATAGTTCCATAATCAAGAGCGCTGATTTGGGGGAACCAGATTGCCTGGGTTTGAACGCTGGCCCTGTTACCTTCTAGCTCTGTGAAATTGAGCAGGAAACTTCTCTCTGTTTTATTTTCCTCGTGTATAAAATTGGTAACATAGAGTCACTGTAGTAAGAGAGTTAACCAGTTAGAACATACCTGTCACAGAGCAGATGCTCAATAATTGTTAGCTGTAGGTATTACTACGTGGCAGACATCTGATTGTGTCGTTGAAGTCTCACAAGTCTGTATTGTAGAAAGTATTGTTTCCCTCTTACAGGTGAGGATGTTGAAACACAGATTGGGTCACCAGTCCAAAACCACATGATCAGCAGTACTATGGATTCCAAACACTCCGCCACCACGCTAAATGTAGAGCTGCAGAGAATCACAGGGTAATTTCTTAAATCGATCCCACATCTCTCTCGAGTCCTTCAGTGAGTTAGTGGCAGTGTGGGCAATGGTTGACCGCAGGAGGGGAGTGCACATGGTTTGGGGGTAGGACAGAGGATGCTCCTCTATTATCTATTGATAGTATGACTGTGGGCAAGTCACTTTGGATTTCTGTGACTCAGTATATAAATATGCAAAAATATTAAGATGATGATGTTTGCTCTATGAGTATTTTCTGTGGATTAAATGACAATGTGTGAATTTCCTAGTAGGTGCTTAGTACAAACTGATGGACTTCTAATCCTGCCTGGCAGGATTAGGAAAAAAACATTATGTACATAGTTCTACGCTAGGTGAAGGAGAGAATATAAAAATAGAAGATGACTTATGCTTATTTATAAAACATATCGGACATAGTTCCTGCTTTAAACTCACCATTTTGCATTGATAAGCACAGGGGTAGACTCCTGGCCCCCCTAGTGCGTCACATGAAATTATGTCCCCACAGCAGACGGCTGGATCAGTGAAAAGCACCTGACACAACTGGAGCCAATCAGATCCTCTCCCCCAGAATTTAGAATCAGATTCAATGTATGGGTTTTGAGAGGATATTAATTATAAAATTTGGGCCAGCCACATATACATAAAAGAGGATAAATCAATGTATAGATAAAAGAAAAGTGAGGTAGACAGACAGAAGCAGGCTGAGAATCCATTGGGCAGTAGAGACAGAAAATTGAAAAACATCTGCTTAGGTTCCTGATAGCTTGCTGTTCGCTCTGCCTCTTGTCTTGAGACCTCGTTGATTATCTTTTACTTGGATTGTCTGAGTCTGCAGAATATCTTCCCAATAAATTTCATTTAAGGCTTAACCTAGTTGGAAGTGAGTTTCTGTATTTTGACACAAAATAACCTTGACTAAGATACTGAGGTAGGAAGAAGAGGAGGAAGCTGATACCTGTTAAGCACTTCATTTAACCCTAAAACAGCCATGAAATAGTGGTATTATAACCCACATTTTAGTGGTGAGGAAATTGGAATTGACAATATATAACTTGCTTAGGATGAAATTTCTGTACATGATAGAAACGTAAGTATTTATGACACCATATCCCATTTTCATCACAAACTTACTACACAGGAAAAATCCCTATATCACATAATTATCATGCACTAAAATGAATAACTCAAGGTCATTTGAAGGAGCTCATAGTGGGCAAAGCTCAGTGTATGTAGGAATGGTGTAACAAGGATCTTATTAGACAATAAAGAATATTTTATAATGTAAGATTTCTAATTAAAGTCTGGAAATAAGAATCAAACCATTTAACAAGTACATAAAGACAATTTAGAGATCTAGAATGAAAAGTTCCTGGTCTCCATGTTGTTCCCCCCAAAGTTTTTGTTCTGCTTTGTTTTCCTGTGAGGAACACGAAAACCTGAAGATTTAACCAAATATTTTGGCAGCCTAAAAAAAGTCCTTTTCTTTTTCTTTTTCTTTTCTTTTTTTTTTTTTGGTGAGGAAGATCAGTCCTGAGCTATCATCTATTGCCAATCTTCCTCTTTTTGCTTGAGGAAGACTGTCACTGAGCTAACATGGGTGCCAATCTTCCTCTATTTTGTAGGTGAGACACTGCCACAGCACGGCTTGATGAGCGGTGTGTAGGTCTGCACCCAGGATCTGAACCCACGAACCCTGGGCCGCTGAAGCAAAGCAGACAAACTTAACCACTAGGCCACTGGGCCGGCCTCCTTTTCTATTCAAATGATAAATAATTACAAAGCACTATCAAGTTTTCGTTTTGCTGTGTGAGTGTGTTTGGTTTTTGTTGTTTCTGAATTTAGAAGACATGTCTTTAAAACAAGCTATTTAGCACTCAGGAATTGTGAATTGACTTAAAATATTTACTATCTGGGCCGGCCCGGTGGTGCAGTGGTTAAATTTGCACATTCCACTTCGGCAGCCTGGGGTTCACTGGTTCAGATCCTGGGTGTGGACATGGCACCGCTTGGCACGCCATGCTGTGGTAGGTGTCCCACATATAAAGTAGAGGAAGATGGGCACGGATGTTAGCTCAGGGCCAGTCTTCCTCAGTGAAAAGAGGTGGACTGGCAGCAGTTAGCTCAGGGCTAACTTCCTCAATGAAATAAAATAAAATAAAATATTTGCTATCATGTAATAGTTATGAACATTTTCCTATGAGGACATATTGCTTACCCTCTGGAAGAGGGCTTTAAAGATAATGCACAATATACTGCTAAGGTATTAGCATGATTAGGAGAGAGCACGAGATCAGAAGCTAAACAGAATCTAGTGTAAATCTTCATTCTATTACTCAGTGACTGTGAACTTAGACAAAAGCTGAGCCTCCGATTCTTTATCCGTATAATGCAGAAGAAACGCAGCTAGTGATTGTTCTTACCTCACAGGAAGTGTGATGGTTTATTAGCTAATTCAGATAAAGTAGTTGCTATGCAATGCACGCTATGTGATGTAAGGTTAAGCATACAGGGCTTATAGCCAGAATGACTGGATTCAAATCTTAGCCCTGCTACTTACTAAAACGTGAGACCTTGAGCAAGCTATATAACTTTGCACGGGTAACCTTACCAGCTATGTAACCTTGACTTCACTAACTGCAGGTAATCTGAATACTCATAGTACAGCATTGTTTCGGGGATTAAGTGATTGCATCCAGGCAGAGCTCTTAAGATAATGACTGAGACATATTAAGTGCTCAATAGATATAGGCTATTTTTATTAAAACGATGTGTTTGCTGCCTCCATTGCAAATGGAGTTGGATGTTTACCTGGTGCCATATTTGAGCCTACAGATAAGATCACCCCTATGTGACACAGTGACTCACTGAGCTGGACGAGAAGTGAAGTCCAGGGAAGGATTTGAAAAGATAAAGGCTGTAGTCCAGAACTACGAGAATGTGTGTAGCGCAGCCCTTGCAAACGGAAGGCAACAAGCAGAGAAAGAAGCTCTTTGAGTAGAAGGAGATGCCTAGCGTCATAAACGCTGCTATTGACATGAAGCTTCTTCAAGGGTAAGTGGGGTTTGTAAGGTTAGTATTCCTCAGAAAATCACAGAATGGCCACTGCCCTGATGCTCTGCTGCCATTGTAGAAAATGAAAAAAAATAAAGCCTTAGGTGAGCAGACAGATCAACCAATCTCCACATGTCATTATTTATAATTACCTTAAAAGCAAAAAGAAAAATATTTGGAAGATATTGAATGTGAAATATGCCCAAATTATAGAAAATTACTCAATTTATATGTTTTTAAAGTAGGTCAGTTTTCCAAAACATGAGAAAATGGTCTCACCTAGGAGGTGGTAGGAAGTACACAGTCAAGGAGATTCAGGGAAATAAAGCTAAGGGCAACAAATAACTGGGAAAAATGCAATTTTTCTTCATGAGGTGGAACAATATAGGGGAAAAAACAAATTGAAGCTAGATAGGTTCAAATTCTGGGTAATCTGAGGTAAATTAGTTCAACATTCTGATCTGTGGTTTCTCTATCTGTAAAATGTGGATTTAAGTATATACAAATGTATTCAAAGAGTAGATATATAACTAAATGAATTAATATGCATAAAGTACTGAGCCCAGTGCCTGAAACATAGTAGGTCTTAAATACATTAGTTTCTTTCATCCCTCTCAAGTTCATTAGGCATGAATATTAAATGAAGGCAAAGAAAAATTCCATTAACTGGAAGAGGGAAAGCAGCAATCTCTCCCTGGTGTCAGGAGTCTATCCTATGAGTCTGTCATGCCCCTGACTTGCACCGTGAAGCAGCTGTGAAAATGTGCACGGCTGAAGTGAGAATAAGAGGCAGTGTCATCCGCCGAGCCTGGCTTTGATACGTCTGCCATCTGAGGTTGCCACAGTCTCTGTCAGCTCTGGCATGGCAGCTAAAAGACACCTTTTCTCCTTACCTCGGCTCTTTTAAACACATTTGCTAGGGGGGAAAACACTCCCCCATTTCTACCATTGGACTGAAGGTTTCTTATTTGCCTTAACTCATTATTCACATTTCCATAATGCTGGATAATTGCAAACCACATAAAAAGCCATTTTGATGTACAGCCATATATGTCTAGTAATCTTGTTAAGTGACATTTGCACAGCAGCACTGAACGGCTGTTGGTAAATAATACATGGTATTAAATTTCATACATTGAGGTAGAGGAATTAGAAATGGGGAAAGAAAAAGCCCTATTTGGTTATTTCCATTCCAATCACTGCTTGCTATGGCGCTGCTGAGTGTTGCACGTGTTTAAAATGAATACACAAAATGTAGGGATTTTGCACTTTTTTCAGATTATTGTACAAAATGTATTCTCAAAAATGCCAAGATAGATAATAGGGTATATCTTGATACATTGAGGTAGGAAAATATAAAGATGAGAATAGTTACTGATGTGGGGTCGGTGAGCCGAGGAGTGGAAAGAAAGATTTCTTAGACTCTCAAGATCTGGCAGTAGTGCTCTTTTATTTAGAGAATAGTGTGGAATAGCATGGGGACAGGACCCATG
>NW_025794622.1:0-192 GCF_021613505.1 Equus quagga | reverse complement strand
GCATGGGGACAGGACCCATGGGCAGTCAGAGCTCCTGCTGCTGCCCTGAGTTGAGGGTTAGGGCTAATTTTATAAGGCATGGGTACGTGACTTATTTTTACTGGAAAAAGAAAAGATGATGTAAAAAGTCATTAAATGATTTCAGTGCAGATGGGGTCTGGTTATTGTGCGGTCATATAACTTTAGATACGA
>NW_025794621.1:0-3188 GCF_021613505.1 Equus quagga | reverse complement strand
TGTTAATTGGGGTTCACAGCAGAAAGCTAATCTTGACTAAAAATAACCGATTGCTCAGGTTAGCCAGAGGGAGGCAAAAGTCCATCACTGTGAGGAGCTGCAGGAGTCTTGCAGCATCACCCAGTTCAAAGGTTCAGGTTCTGTTCCATGAGGATGTGCCTAAGGCCCATTTCCTTCATGGCTTCCCAGCTCCATTTTAAAGCCCTTGGATATAAGTGACTGTATGTTTCACATTTCACATCCTCAATCAGGTAAAGCACAAGGAGCCAGCCTGGGGGGAACACTGGTCCCCTGACTTCTTCCTCTGTTGACCAGGCTTCATCTCTCTCTGGCGCTCAGCCCTCCCTGCCCCTGGAGTTCTTTCTTGGAAATAGTTTGGTCCTTTATCTTTTATTTTTTTCAATTTTTTTTTTCAATTTTTATTTTTTGAGGAAGATTAGCCCTGAGCCAACTGCTGCCAATCCTCCTCTTTTTGCTGAGGAAGACTGGCCCTGAGCTAACATCTGTGCCCATCTTCCTCTACTTTATATGTGAAACGCCTACCACAGCATGGCTTGTCAAGCAATGTCATGTCCACACGCGGGATCCAAACCAGTGAACCCCGGGCTGCCAAAGCAGAACATGCAAACTTAACTGCTGGGCCACTGGGTTGGCCCCCATCTTTTATTCTGATAAATTTATTCACATACCATAATGTTGTCCAACTGAAAATGTACACGGTGGGTTGTAGTATGTGGGGGACTGGTCTTGGCCACGCCAAGATATGTCTCTTTGGCATGAGGATTATTTGAGGCTGGTTTCTTTGCAGACAGGAAAGCAACTGAAAAGTAGAACTTGCTTACTCTTCTGTTAAGAGACATTTACATTGTAAAGGAAATCTCCATCTGTAAAGATATCTCTCTCTCTGTACCAGGAAGAAGAAAGGGGATGATCTTCTCTCTAGAAACTCTTAATCAATGCCAAAGGCAAGGACTTAAATCTGCATAACAATCTTATTCCTGTTTCTGGTAACCTCCTGTAACTGACTCCCCCCACCCCCAACATCCTCCCTTGTCCTTAGCTGGATATGATTTAAGGTGAGGGCTTCAGCCATTTTGGTGAGTTGCTCAGCTTGCCTGACCTCTCCATGTATACATGTTATAAAGCTTTGTTTCATTTTCTCCTGCTTTTCTGTCTCACGTGAATTTAATTCGTTCTCCAGCCAGACGAACCCAGAGACGGTAGAGGAAATGTCTTCCTCCCCTAAAGTACATCCACAGAATTGTGCAACCATCACCACTATCTAATTTCAGAACACTGTCATCACCCCAAAGGGAAACTCTGTACCCATTAGCAGTCACTTCCCATGCCCCTCTCCCCATGCCCTGGCCACCACAAATCTACTCTCGTCTCTATGGATTTGCCTGTTGTGGACATTTCATATAAAGGAAATCATACAATATGTTGTCTGACTTCTTTCACTTAGCATAATGTTCTCATGATTCACCCATGTTGTCTCAACGTTTTATTCATTCTTATGGACAAATAATATTCCATTGTATGCATAGTTCACATTTTATTTATCCATCGTGAGTTGATGGACATCTGAATGGCTTCTATTTTAGGACTATTATGAATAATGCTGGTATGAAAATTCATGTACAAGTTCTTGTGTGGACAACTGTTTTCATGTCTTGGATACATACTTAGGGGCAAAATGGCTGGATCATACAGTAACTTCATGTTTAGCATTTTAAGGAACTGCCCAGTGGTTTTCCAAAACAACTTCCCACCAGCAGCATATGAGGGTTCCAATCACTCCACATCATCTTCAACACTTGTTCTCTGACTTTTGACTGTAGACATCCTGGGGGGTGCATCGCATTGTGGTTTTGATTTGCATTTCCGTGATGACTGATGATGTCAAGAATCTTTTCATGTGCCGGGTGGGCATTTGTATATCTTCTGTGGAGAAATGCTTATTCAGATTCTTTGCCAATTTTTAAATTGGGCTATTTATCTTTTTATTGTTGAGTTGAAAGAGTTCTTTCTGTATTCTGGATACAATCCCCTTATCAGATATATGATTTGCAAATATTTTTCCCATTCTGTGGTTTGTTCTCTTTTTACTTTCTTGATGATATCCTTTGAAGCACACAAGTTTTTAATTTTGATGAAATCCATTTTATCTATAGATCCAATTTTATAAGTCCAATTTTCTTAGGTTGCTTGAATTTTGGTGTCATATTTAAAGAAAGCATTGTCAATAAAAATAATCCATAACCAATCTATAAATGAAAATTTGGGAGAGTTTATTCTGAGCTAAAATCTGAGGCCATGGCCCGGGGCCTTTCTTCTCAAAGAAAGAAAGAGCACTGAAGGAGTGGGGTGCACAGAGTGGTTATATACCCCCAGAGAGGATGTTTCACAAAGGATTGAAATGTCCCTTTTACAACAGTCGCGAGACTGCTCTGTCGGCACAGTGATTGATGGAAACAGCAGGTAGGTCTTCTGTCTCAGTGAACACAGCAGGGTGGCAGTCTGTTGTCTCCAGCTGAGTGGTCACAGGTGTGTGCCGCAATCAGTTCCTAGTCTAAGGAAAGATGCTTAATCATTAAGGAAATGCCAACATTGGGAGAGGGAGGGAAGTTGCACCTTTATCTCAAGGGCCTTTTTTCTTGCCATAGGAAATGTATATACAATGCACGCTCGACGGCCACAGTCAGGCCCTTTTGGAAAAAACAAAGTCAGGCTGAATTAGGTTTATACCAAATGGCTTCCTCATATACTCCAATATATCCTATTGCTTGCCATTTTTATTTGTCACCATTCAGGGGAGGGAAGAATGGGTAAAAAGCATCAATTATATGGTGGTGGATGGTAACTATATTTTGGTGGTGAGAACGCTGCAGTGTATGTAGTTGTTGAATTACAATGTTGTACATCTGAGACCTATGTGATGTTGTAAACCAATGTTACCTCAATAAAGATAAAAAGAGAAAAAAGAAACCATTGCCTAATCTGTGGTCATGAAAACTTACTCCTCTATTTTCTTCTAAGAGTTCGTTGGGAGTTTAGCTAAACTACTCCATACCATTGCTGCCTCAGCATCCATAATGTGTGGCCTAGTGGCCTGCAGGGACCTTGAAGTGACACTGGCCCCTCCCGAGTGCGCGCCCTAGATAACCACCAGCAGAGTCAGAGTACCT
>NW_025794620.1:0-1206 GCF_021613505.1 Equus quagga | reverse complement strand
CGGAAATTGTGCAGACCAAATTGCAAATCCCAGAAAGAAGGGAAGTTACTGAGCGCTGTTGGGTGGTCGTGGCGGCCTCTGAATCTTTTCCCCGATTCCTGTCCTCCTAGGCAGCCTCTTCTTCTTCCACTAGCATCATGGAATGGCTAAGAGTTCAGGGATATGCAGGCAAACCTTGTGGGCTTTGGAGGGATGGGACTAAAAAGTCTGGTAGCCGAGTGAGGAAGGGAGCCGGGGGTGTGTTGAGAGCAGCAGGAAGCTGTGGGGAAAATGCCTGATTCTTTGTTCTTGCTTTCTTGGCTGTTGGTGCCAAAGGGTAAATGACGCTGACTCTGTCAGTGTCTGTAACTATACGTTTCCCTGATGACCCTAGGGACTCAAACGCCCTGGGAGAGGGGCCTGTGCTCATATTGCTCCCTCTCGCCAGACTGCTTAAGCCAAGAGCCCCAGCTAGTGTGGTCTCCCTTTGAGGACAACTGCTCTCTGTGCCACTGCTGGAGGTTTGTAACTATAACCACCCGACGTCTGAGAAGTAGCATGAGTGAGCGGAGCTGGGCTCGTGATCGTGCCACTGGGAGAGTCTGGGGACTTGTTCTCATTGGACAAAGCCCAAATGTTATTGTCTGACACAGTTCCACAGCACGCATCAGTCTGAGACAATGCAACACCGCCCCATCTTCGCATCTGTAGAGATACTGTGGCTCAGAGGGCTCATGAGTTTTTTCGCTGAAAGCCATAGGTCTTGCTAGTGGCAGAATCAGACCCACATGCTTTCTCCCTGAGTGCGCGGCTTATATTAGAGGGAGATGCCCAGTGCTGCTGGGCTGATATGCGACTCCAGTACTGAAGCTCATGAAACAATACAGGCACCATTGGGGGAACAGAGGGGCCCCAAGTGAGGTTGAACTACTCAGACAGGGTAGTAATCCTGTGCAGCCAGCGTAGCCTAGGAGGAAGGCTTCTGGATATTTAGACTCATCAGAGCTTGTTTTGTCTTATTTTGAAAGGCCGATGACCCCCTACCCCTTTTCTTTTAGATAAAACCCTTCTTTTGTGTGAGTTTGGTATCCTGGAAGAGCGTGAGCTTGGCTCTTGCTGGTGGGACTGGGCCGTGCTGGGAGATGGACGTGGTCTGATAACGCCTCAGCTCAGCCCATCCGGAGTCTGCCTGTGCCCCTCATGAGTCAGGAGGCCTCAACTGCACTC
>NW_025794619.1:12417-37776 GCF_021613505.1 Equus quagga | reverse complement strand
ACTACTCAGTCATTAAAAAAGACAAAATCATCCTATTTGCAACAACATGGATAGGACTGGAGAGTATTATGTTAAGCAAAATAAGCTAGACTGAGACAGACAAACACCATATGATTTCACTCACATGTGTAGGATAGACAAACACACATACAAAGAAAACAGTTCAGTGGTTACCAGGGGAATGCGGGTGGGCACAAGGGGTGAACGGGAGCACTTATATGGCGACAGCCAAGAAATAACGTACAACTGAAATTCACAATGATGTGAACTCAATAAAAAAAAAAAAGAGTCTAGTCTGTCTGGAGCGGGTGGACGGGTCACATTCCCTGTGATGTGTCCTTCCCCAACTGGCAGCTTTCAACAGGAATCACTAGTCAGGAATGCAATTAGCCACTATATCATGTAAGGTTCAGAGTATGCTGCTCCAATATATGCCACTTTGGCATAATGATTATTTTCAGTTGAAGGCAACTGAGACAAAGCAGACGCAGTATGAGTGCTCTATCCTTCCCCATCTGCCTGAAAGCAGAACACAAATTCCACTTGTGAAGCTGTCCCTCCCCCCACTTCCTGTACCAGCAAGGGGATAACAATTATATTATTCGAGATGAGATGGCCCTGGAAAAAGTCTACACAAACAAACTTTATTAACTAGCCCTTATCTTCCATTAGTTTCCCCCAAATATTTGCCTTCCCACAACTTGCCACCCCTCCAAGCTCAAAGTCCCTTACCTTGTCTTGTCACGTCTCTACAAATATATTGTTCTTTTGTTAAGATGCTTTATAAGCCCAAATTCTAACCACCCCTTTGAGTTACTCATCATTGGGAACTCCCATGACTATGCATGACGCACATGTCAATGAACTTCTGTTTGCTTTACTGTTGTTAATCTATTTTTTTAGCAGTCGTACTGGCAGAGCCCCAGCCAATGAACCTAAGATGAGTAGAGGAAAAAGATTTTTTTCCTCCTCCACAATCAAAAATATAGACCTGAACAGCAGCTGAATATCAGATGGTCCAATCAGAGAAAAGCCCTTTCCTGTACACATTTGTATGTGACTCAAAAAGTCCAGCCAGCGTCCATGGTGTTTTTATAATTTAGGACCCCACAGAGGGGCATCCTAAATGGGCGGAGGTTCCCCAGCCTGACTTCTGCTTCTTGAGCCTATGCCCACTTTCAGGTCAGCAAAGCACAAGGTAAGGTCAAAACAGCCCAACAGCAGACAGCCCCAGGTTTCAGTTTAGAGTCAAGGCCAGACAATGAGGATCTGTGAATTCCAGCTTCCAAAAGGGTCAGCTGCTTTTTCTCAGGCAGCAACAAAGCCAACACAGTGCAGGGCCAGATAGCTGTGGTCCAAAGCCCAGGGACAAGCAAGGCTTTCCTAAGCCCTTTTTGTCTTTTCAGTCTTAGCGTCCTAATTGACCCACTCAAAAATATGCACGTGGGGCTGGAAAACCATCAGCCTCTAAATGCCAGACATCTGACTTCACAAGGATTCATTAGCAACTAAAAACTGCTCTTTCTAACTCCAAAAGTGTATCTCAGTCTGGAGATTGCCTCTCTTTTTATGCTATCTCCCTTTTGCTGGAGACTCCAAAAGATAAGCCTCATAGCAAAACTCACTAGTTATGGAGACGTTCTGTTTCTAATACTTAAAAAATTTGAATTCCAACCCCTGCCCAAAGGGCAAAAAACATGAAAAGTATGTCTTGCTAACACTTTTTTTTTCTTTTATTTGGCAGCTTTACCTAATTGAAATGATCCCACTAGCGTTTCTGAAATTATAAGTATATAACTTTACATTAATTTTCATCATATATCCAAATGCTATAGCCACAAAATACAAAGCCATTTCTCCTTTTTCTTCCTCACTGCAAATTTACTGACACTCCTCTCAGTAAATTCAGCACTTATAGGGTTAACGTCAGCTCTCTGGGGAGATCTGGGCTGGGATGCAAGAGGGGGATGGAGGAGGCTATTATAGCAGTGCCAGCAGCCAGGCTGAAGAAATGACTAGACCCAGGGTTTTTTCTTTTACTTTTCCCCAGAGAACTGATTTAGCCTTTTTTTTCTTGTACTTAGAAGAAAGAGCAATAGGAACTTTTAATATTTTAGGTCCATCTAAGCTCAACTCTAAGAATGTTTCAGCGCTTTCTCCTCCCACTGGGAAGAGAGAATAAAAACCAAAGGCGTTGCTTTGGCTGCACAGCTTTTCCCTTCACTCTAGCTGGCTGGGCCAAAAGCAGCCAGAAAGTCCACAAGCCGACTCTCTTGGGGTTGCACCTATCAGTTTCAAATTTCTGAACTAACTTTTACCTCTTACCAGCAGACAGTAGTAGCTCAGCTGCTGTTGCATACCACGAATGACTCCATAGCCACCAGGCACCAAACGTTTGTCATCCCCTGCCCCTTCATCGTTCCTTTTCCCAAATAACGCTTTCACCATATTTCAGTGAACCAGGGTACTTCAAGCATGTGGATGGGGGGACCCAAGACCACTCTCAAGTTTGCTAATTTGCTTAAAGGACACACAGACTCAGCATGTGGTAAGAATCATCGGTAAGAAGCATTATAGTATAAGGGAGGAAAATAAATCTTTTTCATCTCCCCTCCCAGGTTCTCTGGCTGGGCCCTGCAAATTAGACTGACAGAGGTTTAGCAAGGGAAAAACAAATAGAAGTTTATTAACATGTGCATCACACATACACAGGGGAAAACTCGGTGATGTGTAACTCAAAGAGGTGGTTAGAACTTTGGTTTATACAGTGCAGGGGAGGAAAAATCTTTTCCCCTCTATCTTCTTATGTTCAATGGCTGGGCCTGTAAATCAAACTAATAAGAGATACATCAATAAGAAAAAAATAGTTTAAATTATGTATATATACACAAGAGTTCACAAAGAAAAATGTGACTCCCAGAGGTGGCCAGATGATTGAGGCTCATATACCAACATACGCTAAACAACTGAAAAGGGGTTTGGGCTTCTTGGCAGGGGAGGCACGTTGTGGGAAGGTGAGGGGAAGAAGGGTATGGCAAATGAGGGTTGTCTTGGTGTGCAAATAAGAGTCTCTCAGGTGATGAGAGTCATCTGGGAATTGCTCTCTTCCTGGTTTGCAGACGCTCTATTTTTAGGCAATTAGAAGGAGATAACTTTTCCTGAGTCCTCTGGCTTTCAATTGCCTTTAGCTCAAAATAATCCATAAGCCAAAAATGCATATTTTAGGGCAGCATATTTTGGTACCCTTCTATAACATCTTAACAAAAGAGGAATAAATATGTAGAGAAGTAATGAGACAAAGGAAAAGGGCTTTATGTTCTTAAGGGTGGCAAACCGTGAGAAGGTAAACAGAGAGGGGAAATAACGGAAGATAAGGGCTGCTTTAGCAAGGTTTGTTTGTATAGACTCTTTTAGGGTCCCATCTCATCTCTGGTAATAAGATTATCATCCCCTTCCTAGTACAGGAAATGGGAAGGCAAAGACCTTTTCTTGTGTCTGATTCTTCTCAATTGCTTTCAGCTCAAAATAATCTTTATGCCAGTATGGCATATTTTGGGGTGGGATACTCTGAACCTCTCCAATAGCAAAAGGATATAAAGCAAAATCAACAAGGGAAAAGACATGGGGAAAACTCCAAAGAAAACTAGGCACAAGTTTCCAAAACTCCTGTCCCAAAGGAGTCACACAGAATGTACTTAATTCCTCCAGCATCAAATTGTGACAACACATTTTTGTCTAACAGGACAGCTCATTAGAGACTCAATATTCAAGGTTTTTCATGGGGGCTTTTCATGTAGGCACCCTCTACCTAGTATGTACCAAAATTCCAGACTCTTAGAAGGAAAGCAGGATGTCAGCATTAACCACAATGTTTGCACAGTTTAGGCACAGTGAGCCATTTTTATCAGAGAATGGTGAGAACTGAAATTTAAGTTCCCAGGGGGCAGCCAAGAACTAACCTTGCAAGCAGGCTTCTCTAAAGATAGTCTCAGGCCTGCTATGTTAACTCTTTTCTGCACAGATGTGTATCTCTAAGGAGAACCTACTTGAGTTGAAGTGCCTAGATCTTAATTCCAAATTCCCCAGGGACGGAACATAGATTTTCATCACTAGTTTGATCAACTCTGATCAGAGCACAAAGTCTCATTTTTCATAAAGACCTATTCAGAGCTTACTAGAAATCTACATGAATTTGTAGAGGAGGCAGCTGGACAGACAACAATCAATCTAAGAAGTCATTACTAAAGTGAGCCTAGCTCCCAGCTCAGGCCCCAACTGAATTAGTCTCTCTACTTTTCATCATGTACATAATAACTTTTGTGATAGAATGGAATTTGGAGATTTGGGAAATTTTCCTGTCATATTTTTTAAGCAAGTCAAAGTATTCAGTATCTGCAGATTATATCACAACTGTTTAAATGCAGAGGAAAAATCTTTGATTAAAAATGAAAATATTAATTGATTTGATAAAAATGACCAGCATTTTTTGTTCAAAACATCAAATAGGTACTTTAATTATATTTAAAGCTTCTGAACACAAAGAGGTTTAGGGTTATTGGTGTGATCTTTAACAGAAGAGTAAAGAAAAGGCTCAAGAGTCTGGTGGGAACTGGTGTATGTTAGATAACTTATATCAACAGGTTAAGGAGCCAAGGCCCAACCAGTGTTGTCAGGCAGAGATGAAAATCAGTGGGCGATTGGAGGACTGAAGTTTTCCTGATGAATGAGAACAGTTTGGCTATTCTTGACTAGAAAATACTGGAGAATAAGAAAAAGTGTATGAAGGCAGGGTCATATTTTATACAACAGCACAAGGTGTTTCTATAGGTATTCTCTCTTCTGTGCATTAGGAAGAAGGTGGAGGTGTCTACCATTCTCTTGATGGAGGGAAAAGGGTATAGGGACATGAAGTTACCAAAGCAAGGTCTTTCAGAGTAGTGGCTATAAACACAGTTCCATATTCCAGGTTACGCATTCATGGAATTTTAAACTTTAAAAGAACATGAAATTTTCCTTAACCTATCTCTTTTGTTATAGTCATGAGTAATGAGGCCCAGAGGGGTGAAAGCAAATTACTCGTCACACAGCCTATTTGCACAGGGCACCTGCCTATAGGTCTAGTCCTCCATAGTGCTGCATATTCTCAGGTTCTAAGTTCCAGTCCTCCTCCATAGACCACCTTGACCCCACAGAGCGGTAGCATGAAAAAGCTGCTGCTCATAATTTCCTTCTCAGAGTCTCTTCATCAGAACAAAGACATCCCTCATAGTTAAAGTTTCATTTCCTTCCAACTGGCATCTCCCTGCCAGATTTTTGTTTCCTTTTCCAGTTTTGATATTTGCACAGTTGTTATGGGGTTTTCCCTCTCATACGAACCAATTCTGACCAACTCTACAATTCTTCAATTCTCTGAATACCAACTGGTCGTACAACAATTCAGTTCTATTCTGACACTAACTACCCAGAGTTAGCATCAGTCTCCAGAGGTTTAAGGACACAGTCCTATAATACTGCCCTCTCTTCAGACGCCAGTCACAAGTACCAGGTCCCCAGGTTACCCACACTTCTGTCTGACTTGGCTACAAATTCAAGAGTTCCAACAACCCCTCCCTCAGTTTCAGTAATTCACTAGAACAACTCACAGAACTCAGGTAAATGCTTTACTTACTATTACCAGTTTATTATAAAGAATATAACAGGATGAAGAGGATGTGGAGAAAAGGGAACACTCATACACTGCTGGTGGGAATGCAAACTGGTGCAGTCACTATGGAAAACAGTATGGAGATTTCTCAAAAAATTAAAAATAGAAATACCATACAATCCAGCTATCCCACTACTGGGTATTGATCCAAAGAACTTGAAATCAATGATCCAAAGAGATTTACACACCCCTACGTTCATTGCAGCATTATTCACAATAGCCAAGATGTGGAAGCAACCCAAGTGCCCTTCTACAGACAAAAGGATAAAGAAGATGTGGTATATACATATATACAATAGAACACTACTCAGCCATGAAAAACGACAGAATCATCCTATTTGCAACAACATGGATGGAACTTGAGGGTATGATGTTAACGTGAAATAAGCCAGACAGAGCAAGAAAAACACTGCATGATTTCACTCACATGTGGAAGATAACAAATACATGGATACATACATATGTATGGTGATGGACAAAAATTAGACTACTGGGGGTGAGCATGATGAAGTGTATTCAGAAATTGATAAATAATAATATATACCCGAAATTACACAATGTTATAAATCATTATGACCTCAACAAAGTTACTGGAAAAAAAATAATATAACTCAGGAATAGTCAAATGGAAGAGATGCATAGGGCAAGGTGTGGAGGGTGGATGGTATAGAGATTCCATGCTTTCCCCTGGCATGCCACCCTCCCAGCACCTTGACCTGTTTACTGACCTAATAGCTCTCAGAACCCCATGTTTAGGGTTTTTTATGGAGGTTTATATTATGTAGGCACAATTGATTAAATCAGTGGCCATTCCAGCCCCTCTCCCTCCCCAGAGGTTGGGGGGTGGGGCTGAAAGTTCTAACCCTCTAATCATGCCTTGGCTTTTCTGGCAACCAGCCCCCATCCTGAAGCTATCTAGGGAACCCCAAAAGAGTCACCTCATTAGCAATAAACTCAGGTATGATTGAAAGGGGCTTGTTATGAATAACAAAAGATGCTCCTATCACTCAGGAAATTCCAAGGGTTTTTAGAAGCTCTGTGCCAGGAACCGAGGACAAAGACCAAATATATATATTTTTATTATACTCACGTGAGGAAACAACTCATGTGGGGAAGCAATCCACCCTTGAATATAAGCCCCTCACTTGCCTAACAAGCACCAAAAGGCACTGGATAAACCTGGAGGAGCCTCTCGGCTGGAACCAAGCACTGCTTAGCAACTGTGTATCTCACAGAAACCATGAGGTAAAGCTCTTGGTACTGCTGACTTTTGTTTCTAGCACATTTTAAAATTCTAGTATTTTTCTGGAATGCAAATTTCCAGGCAGACCCTTCCTAAGAAAGGCAAGCTTTCTAACTCTTCCATTAGTGTTCTCTTGTTCCCTAACAGGCATAGACCTAAATAGAAAATAAAGCTGTCTTAAGAGCAAAAGTAATTTTATTTGTGTCATAATCTAACCCAACGAACACATCACAGGAGAAGCTCACAGAACTGTGAACGAGACAAATCCTGCCTGAAGTTTGAGTGGAGCTGGGTAGGACAAGATAATGGGGAAAGTAAGTTTAAATATATTCAGGCCAAATGGAATCACTCAAAGGTAGGGAGCAGAAGATAAGAATTTTAAAAGATAACCCTGTTTGATTTTTATTTGAAAGCAACAAAGACTTGGAGTCTTATTGTGATGATAACCATTAAAATAAGATTTATCTTTTAATTAGATGTTAGGAAAAATGAAACCTAACAAAGATTAAGACACATTTTTATCCAAAAGGTACACATTCTTCTCTTTCCTGCTTTATTTTGTGCTGGTAAGTTGTATAGAATATTTTTTTCTCACAAGTATACTGGCCTGCTAGAGTCTTTCCATCTGATATAGTAACAGAACAGGGAGAACTGAGAGAAAAGTGGACCCCCTTTGCAGGATGCCCTTTCCACCAAACACCCGTTAACTGCCATGGGGAGAATTGCAGGGATGATGGAGGATGGAGACAGCTTCCTGTTAGCTCCTCCAAGAGATGGGTAGAATAGGACCTGGTTACCTGCCTAAGCCACAGTCACAGGGGTCCCATTAAATGCCCTGCAGGGCAGTGTTTGAGGGATGGGATACCGGTGAAAGAGATTCACTGCCAAGAGGCTCCCTTTCTCATTTACTGGCTTCCTGGTTATGAAATCATGTTAGTTCTATCTCTATGCAAGGAGTTGACCAGAAAGTCAGGCTCTGCCCAGTGCCTTGGTAGCCAGCCTGCTCAAGAGGCTTTTCAATGGCTTGAGCTTGGGTGTGTCCAGAGCCCTTGACTTGAAGAGGCCTGAGGCAGGCTCTCTGGACTGAAGCCCACGTTAAGGTGTCCTGTTCCCAGAGCCTACAAGGCCACAGGCAGATTGGGTTGTTCTTGCCCAGCAGTGCTAAAAATTGCTAAAGTGGGAAACCATGTGGGGAAACACCTGGCACCTGCCAGATGCTGGGCATCCTCCTTTGCCCCATCCACTGAGTGCCTGGGTCTCTGTCTCTCTCTCTCACACACAGATACACACACTAAAAATGATAATGCCAATATTAATGCTAATAACTAATTTCTTATTCTGCTTGGTAGTTAGCTCACTCTGCATTGATCGTTGCATTACCACAGCATTCTCACTATAGTTTTATAAATAGGAAATATTATAGCTACTATTATTGTCATTTTACAACTGAAATATTTGGAAATTGGAGTAAATTGCTTAAAGTCATACAGCTAGAAAGTAATTGGCTCATCAACCAGGTTCTCTGACTCGATGCTTCCCAGTCAAAGTTATAACAAACTATCTTACTGCTCTTTGTTTGCTCAGTTTTGAAAAAGAATAGGAACCTGGAGGATTTTAAGTGCTTAGCATCATATTTAGAGAGTAAAGATTGCTCTTTGGTGACATTTCACCTCATATTATGCCTATGGCTCAAAACCTAGAAGGTAAAAGACAACACACGTCAGGGAGGACACACTCATGTTGGTACCTACAAACATAGGTTTCCTACCTGCCACACGAGAGGGACCAAATAAAACCTGGAACTCTAGGCTTATGGCAGGGAAAGGATTTCTATTTCAGATGATATCAGCTGGGAGATGAGAGTGAGCCCTCAAATTTGTCTCGTTCCATCTTGTCTCCCCAGTAGATGGGAGGCCAGGGGTTTTAAAGTTTGCAAGGAATGTTTCTGTTTCTGGGGATAGTGGGGAGCCTGTGGCCTTGGGCGCTTTCCTACCAGCCTGTGTTCAGCCTTGGGAGGCTGCTTATAGGAAGGAGGATGATAAGGGAATTTGCAGGTGGGCGACCTTGGCTGTTTGTCTCCATGGCAGATAGTGGATTCTGGAGCCAGGGAGCCAGGGAGTAAGCAGGGAAAGAGTGCTTTGGTTTTAACCACATACATGCTGGGTTTAATGTAGGAGAACTGATATCAGGGCTGGCATCACCCATATTCAAAGAAAAGAAAATCTCTCCTGCTGGGCTGCAAGGTAGCCAAGCATTATTTTTTAGATTATTCACTGTCTGAAGGTGTAAGGAATGAGAATAAAATCCAGCCGATGTTTGTCCTCACCAAGGTATGTGTCTTGGTGAAGGCCGCATATACTCAGAGAGAAGGACAACTTTTTCTAATTGGCACAAGCATCAGATGGCATGTGTGAGACTGGGAGTGATTGTTTACAAAGAATTAAATTTGTTCTTTCCCAATTTCCCAATCAAAACTGAGGATTCCCCAAGGTCACAGCATCTAATCTGAATGATCTTTACCTAATTCAATGTTTGCCCTCTGGATTAATTTCCCAGAACTGCCATAAATAGTACCACAAAGTAGGTGGCTTAAAACAGTAGAAATTTATTCTCTCTCAGTTCTGGAGGCCAGAAGTCTGAAACCAAGGTGTTAAGAGGGCCATGCTCCCTTTGAGATTCTGAGTAGAAGCCTTCCTTACCTCTTCTTAGCTGCCAGTCTCAGCCTCTATCTTCACATGGTGTTTTCCCCTGGGCATGTTCACATCATCTTCCCTCTGTCTGATTCTGTGTTTCTTCTCCTCTTCTTACAGGACATCAGTCATATTGGATTAGTGCCCACTCAATAACTTCACCTTAACTTGATTATATCTGCAAAGACCCTATTTCCAAATAAGGTCACATTCACAGTTTCCAGGGTATTAGGACTTCAAAGAATCTTTTTGGTGGGAACAATTCAACGTACAATGCCCTCCAATGTGTCACAGATAGAATGGGCACAAAGGAGCAGTTGAGTCAAAATCTACTCCTGATCCATTCTTTTTTGGGGTGTTGATAACTCTAAGGTACAACTCTTTGTGAGAAAAAAAGAGAAGACGATGCCTAATACTGACTTTACTGAGAAAGATAATCTCTGGGAGCCAACTTGCTTTAACTATACTTAGTTGTCCGTTTGCAAAAGTAGTTATATAATGCATTACTAAAGCCTACTCTATAGAAAACATCTCTGATGATGTGTGGGTCACCATGGTAATGATGGGGTAATCAAGTTTTTAAGGAACTGAGAGTTGACTCCTTGTCTAGTTCAAGCCAGGTGAGATTACCAACTCATCAACTGGGCCTGAGAAGATGACTGATAAATGACCCTTTGATGTCAAGGAGCTAAAAACTCCACCCTCAGATCACGGGAACACTGTCATTTTGTGAACATGTGTCCCATGAAGAGCCATGAAGCAGGACTCTGCTTGTGCAGATCATCAATTACCTCACTTCTCCCTACCTCTGTGGGGGATCAGAATTGGCCACACCGAAATGTGTCTCTTTGGCTTGATTATTTTTAAGAACAAAAGACTCTGAAAGAAACTTTGACTGCTCCCCTAACTACCTAAAAGCATTTAAAATAGAAGGGCCGTGGGGCCAGCCCCATGACTGAGTCATTATGTTCATGCACTCTGCTTCAGCAGCCCAGGGTTTCACTGGTTTGGATGACGGGTGCAGACATGGTACCACTCATCAGGCATGCTGAGGTGGCCTCCCACAAAGCACAACCAGAGGCACTCACAACTAAAATATACAACTATGTACTGGGGGTCTTTGGGAAGAAAAAAAACAAAGAAGATTGGCAACAGTTGTTAGCTCAGGCGCCAATCTTTAAAAAAAAAAATAGAAGGGCCTATTCTAGAAAGGAGCTAATACCAAAAGATAACTGTAATGTAAAGTAAAAACATGTCTCTCAGGTCACATTGTCTGTAGTTGTCCCATTTACATTTGCATCTCTATATAAATTGCCTTCCACCCCCCTGAAGTCCCAAACCACCACCCCTAATATCCTCCTTTGTCTTTAGCTGTAGATGATATTTAAGTGGGCAGGTCAGCCATTTTGGCGAGTTACCCAGTTTCCTGGGGTTCTCCCATGTATACATGTTATAAAGCTTTGTTTGATTTTCTCCTGTCCTTCTTTCTCATGTGAATTTAATTCATAGCCCAGCCAGAAGGACCTAGAGAGAGTAGAGGAATTCTCTTCCTCTCCTATAGCTCCAATCATCTATTGCCACACTTCAGACCACCTTGCCCCTATCCCACAAATATCCTTGAGTCCCCATTTTCAGGGAGGCAGATGTGAGACTGATTCTCCTGCCTCTTCACTAAGCTGCCTTATGATTAAATCTTTTCTCTTTGCAAACTCATCAGCTCAGTGATCGGCATAATCATGTGGAGGGCAAAACAAACCTGGTTCGGTAACAATTTTAATAGGAGAATGAAACTAGAAATGTTTATTTTACTATTTTCTCCTTGAGGAAAGGAGCAGTTGCTTCCAAATTGTAATCGACCAACTTGGAAAAAATGGTGAGAGGTGGGACAGGGCTCCTTCCCTCAAGTTAATTTCTCCTGACAGCACTGTTACTTTTCATAGGATGTGATCTATTATAGCAATTGGAGCATCCTGAGGAGGGAAGTTTCACATAGTGTTGAAAAGTCAATGGCAGAGCTAATCGCTTTCAGCTGGTATCCAAACGCAATGGAATGAATTTGTTGACATTAAATTCAACCTGTCAAAATATCAATAATTTTTTCTAAGGCTTCACAGCCTAGTGTGGTGTCATCCTGTCTCCATGAACACCTGGAAGCCCAGAAAGGCCAGAGGTAATTGAAATGAGATGCTGTAATGGCAGCACCAAGCCCCTGAAATTTGGAGAGATGTTGACAATGCTGAACTTTACCTGAGCCCTGTGCTCCTGGAAAACAGCTAAGGTCAAAAAAATCTACCCACCCACCACTACCTACCACTTTTGTGTCTGGGAATGTCAACAGTTTAGCTAAGCTACTCTATGGTATCACTGCCTCAGTATCCATTTTTTTTGTTCAAGCAGCCTGAGGGGGACCTTAAACTAACATTAGCCCCCTCATGCAAGTGCATGCCCTAGATAGCAGCCTGTAGAGTCACAAGCAAAAGTAAGTTCTTGATATGACTTCCCCAAGAGCCTTTGTGATAACAATCTCCCCCACCTCCCAGGGCCTTCCCCTTCTGCCATTCCTCCCTTATATAAGACCCCTGTGGAGCCTAACAATCCCCCACCCTCCTCTTTTTGGTTTGAATTCACCAATAGGGCCTTAGCCCAGGAACCCCTAAGCACTCCACCCACTGACCCTAGTAAAGGCATGTACCCCAGGTCCTGCCTCTCTCTACCTGCGCCCTGCCTTGACCTCCCCTTGTGGCTCCTTGAGGCATGCAGTGTACTTCCTCCAGGACTTGTGAGTAATAAATTTCTCTACTTCAATTTCTCTTGTGGTCTTTTGTTAAACTGCATATTTAACAAACATTCCCATACTACTTAGATAAGACTCGCCATGGCTCCCTTGTTTACCTTTGACAAGGCCAAAAACAGACCCTCCAAATTCCCATTCTGTCTCTCATAAATGATTAGCTGAACTATTTGTCCCTACTGATCAATGAGAACAAAATGCCTGTAAATTTAATTTGACCAAATTTCTCTCTTCCCCCACAGGACCCTGAAATTTGACCCACCTGTAAGGTTAAACAATCATTGGAATGTCAAAAAACCCTTTCTCAAAACTTGCCTAATGGCAAAGATACTTCCTGCTCAAAAGTTGAATCTCCATCTTTGACAAAGGAGCTAAGAATATACAATAGAGAAAGGAAAGTCTCTTCAATAAATGGTGTTAGGAAAACTGTCAGCCCCATGCAAAAGAATGAAAGTAGACTGTTATCTTTTGACATACACAAAAATTAACTCAAAATGGATCGAAGACTTGAAGGTAAGACCTAAAATCATAAAACCCATAGAAGAAAATATAGGCAGTACACTCTTTGACATCAATCTTAGAAGGATCTTTTTGAATACATATCTACTTGGACAAGGGAAACAAAAGAAAAAATAAACAAGTGGGACTTCATCAGACCAAAGAGCTTCTGCAAGACAAAGGAAACCAGGATCAAAACGAAATGACAACCCACCAACTGGAAGAAAATATTTGCAAATCATATACCTGACAAGGGGTTAATCTCCATAATATATAAAGAACGCACACAACTGAACAACAAAATAAGCAAACAACCCAATCAAAACACGGGCAGAGGAGATGAACAGACATTTTTCCAAAGAAGATATACAGATGGCCAGTAGGCACTTGAAAAGATGTTCAACATCACTAATCATCAGGGAAAGGCAAATTAAAACTACACTAAGATATCACCTTATACCCATTAGAATGGCTATAATCACCAAGACAAAAAATAACAAATGTTGGAGAGGTTGTGGAGAAAAGGGAACTCTCATACACTGCTGGTGGGAATGCAAAATGGTGCAGCCACTATGGAAAACATTATGAAGATTCCTCAAAAAACTAAAAATCACTGGATTGTATGATAAGCCTATGTTTAGTTTTATAAGAAACTGCCACATTGTCTTCCAAAGTGGCTGCACCATTTTGCATTCCCACCAGCAATCAATTAGAGCTCCTGTTGCTCCACCTCCTCATCAGTATTTGGTGTTGTGTTGTCAGTGTTTTGGACTTTAGCCATTCTAATAGATGTGCAGTGATAGGTCATTGTTGTTTTAATTTGCGTTTCCCTAATAACATATGATATTGAGCATCTTTTCATATGTTTATTTGCTATTTGCATATCTTCTTTGGTGAGGTGACTGTTCATATCTTTTGCCCATCTTTTAGTTGGGTTTTTGTTTTCTGGTTAAGCTTAAAGAATTCTTTGTGTATTCTGGATACAAGTCCTTCATCAGATATTTATTTTGCATATATTTTCTCCCAGCTTGTGGCTTGTCTTTTCATTTTCTCAACAGTGTCTTTCAAAAAGCAGAGGTTTTTAATTTTAATGAAGTCCAACTGGTCAATATTTTTCTTTAATGGATGGTGCTCTTGGTATTGGATCTAAAAACTTATAACTAAACCAAAGGTCACTTTGATAATATCCTATGTTATCTCCTAGAAGTTTTATAGTTTTGCATTTACATTTAGGTCTATGATCCATTTTAAGTTAATTTTTGTGAAAAGTGTAAGGCCTGTGTCTAGATTCTTGTTTTTTGTTTTGTTTTGTTTTTGCACATGGATGTTATTCCAACACTATTTGCTGCAAAGACTATCCTTTCCCCACTGAATTGCCTGTGCTCCTTTTTCAAAGATGAGTTGACTATATTTGTATGGGTCTATTTCTGGGCTCTCTTTTCTGTTCCATTGGTCTATTTGTTTACTCTTTTGCCAATACCACACTGTCTTGATTACTGTAGCTCCACAGTAAGCCTTGAAGTAGGGTAGTGTTAGTCCTCTGACTTTGTTCTTCTTCCATATTGTTTTAGCTATTCTGGGTCTTTCGCCTTTCCATAAAAACTTTAGAATCAGTGTGTTGATATCCACAAAGTCATTTGCTGAGAGTTTGACTGGGATTGCCTGGAATCGATAAATCAAGTTGGGAAGACCTGACATCTTAACCATATTGAGTCTTTCTGTCAATGAACATGGAAAATCTCTCCATTGGAAGATCTTATTTCTTTCATCAGAGTTTTGCAGTTTTCCTCATATAGACGTTGTACATATTTTGTTAGATTTATACTTGTTTGTCTTTTTTTTTTTTTGGTGCTAATATAAATGGTTTGTGTTTTGAATTTCAAAGTCTAATTGTACATTGCTGGTATATAGGAAAGCAACTGACTTTTGTATATTAACCTTGTTCCTTAATTTTTCTATTCCTATGTATTAGGTCTAGGAGTTTTTTTTATTGATTGCTTGGGATTTTCTACATAAAAATCATGTCATCTGCAAACAAAGACAGTTTTATTTCTTCCTTCTCAATATGTATACCTTTTATTTCCTTTTGTTGTCTTATTGCATCAGCTAGAAATTCTACTACAATATTGATAGGAGTGGCGAGAGGGAACATCCTTGCTTTGTTTCTGATTGTAGAGGGAAAGCTAGTTTCTCACCGTTAAGTTTGACAGTGACTAAATATGATGTTAGCTATAGGTTTTTTTGTAGATGTTCTTTATCAAGTTGAGGAAGTTCCCCTCTGTTCTTAGTTTTCTCAGAGTTTTTATCATAAATGGGTATTGGGTTTTGCTTTACCTGCATCAGTTGATATGATCACGATTCTTTTTTCTTCAGCTTGTTCCTGTCATAGATTATATTAATTGATTTGTAAATGTTAAAACAGCATCACAAACTTGAAATAAATCTCATTTGGTCATGGCATATGGTTCTTTTTATATGTTGTTGGATTCAATTTGCTAATATTTTGTTGAGGATTTTTGCATCTGTGTTCATTAGAGCTCTTGGTCTATAGTTTTCCTTCCTGGTACTGTCATTGTCTGGCTTGGTATTAGGGGAATGCTGGCTCATAGAATTAGTTAGGAAGTATTCCCTCTGCTTCTATTTTCTGAAAGAGATTGGAAAGCATTCGTATCATTACTTTCTGAAATGTTTGGTAGAATTCACCACTAAAACCATCTAGGCTCAGGGCTGGCCAGGTGGCACAGTGGTTAAGTGCACACGTTCCACTTTGGCGGCCCAGGGTTCGCTGGTTTGGATCCCAGGTGCGGACATGGCACCGCTTGGCAAAAAGCCAGGCTGTGGGAGGCATCCCACGTATAAAGTAGAGAAAGATGGGCACGGATGTTAGCTCAGGGCCAGCCTTCCTCAGCAAAAAAGAGGAGGATTGGTGGCAGATGTTAGCTCAGGGCTAATCTTCCTCAAACAAACAAACAAAAAACCTATCTAGGCTTGTTGCTGTTTTGGAAGGTTATTAATTATTCATTCAATTTCTTTAATACATATAGCCCTACTCAGATCATCTATTTCTCCCTGTATGAGTTTTCGTATTGTTTATTTCAAGGAATTGGTCCATTTCATCTAGGTTATTTTTGGTTCACAGTCTGGCCCCCAGACATGGAGGGCAAGGAGAGACCAAAGAAAGAGACAAACCACTCCAGATTGGTGGGTGGCACACTTAATAAGCAAGAGAACTTACATAGAAGCTTTGCCTTGGGTGGTCACATGACAAGCAGAACTCTGCACCCACCTGCTAGAAACTTAAAAGTGTATATAGAGGCCTTAACTGGGTTCAGTCACATACACAGCCCAGATGGTCCCAACGACACATCACTCTCTCAAGGCTATGTCCTTGAAACAACTCCTAGTGTGGGAATGGTGGGCAGAATGTAGATTCCAAGGAAAAGGGAGGAATTGAGCAGCGTCCAATTGCCTGGGTCAATTGTGGTCACATCCTCTCAATGACCTCCAACAGTTATCAAAAATCTGGGCACTGAGCTGTTCATAACATTCCTTTTTGATCCCTGTAAAGTCCTCACAAAAGATATGAGGAATCTAACCTCAGAGAGCATAAACAACTTACACAGGGTCATAAAGAGAATGTGCTAATTTCATTTTCCATGAAGTCCTCAGGCCCTGGGTTCTTATCTTTAAGGTTTCTTCTCTTTTTCTGTATAAGTCAGGTTCCTAGCAGGAATCTGATGTCAAAATCAAGCTGAGTAATTAAAGAAAGTTGAATAAAGAGGTGGGTTGAGTTTACAGATGATAAGGGATGATGTAGCAAACTGAGGCTAATAATACGTTAAGCCTAAAGAGGTAAGAGAAGAGAGAAGTTACAGGGACATAGAGAGAGAAGTGTAAATAGAGGGTGAACTGACAGCAACTATGGACATCATTAGAGGAAAGTTCTGGAGGGTAGAAGCCCCAGAAATAAATATTTGAGGATACTGCTCCCTCTCTCTGATCACTTGTTGTTTCCTTTTGCCCAACCCACTGGGAAACCAGAGACAGTGGAGATCATTAATATTTACAAAGGTTGATAGAGAAGAAGAAAGAATGGATCTGAAGGGGCAAATAGAAACTATCTAATACTGATTCCATGATCTTATGACACATACATTACTTGATTTTCAGAAACGCATGGTCAAAGGCAAACACTTAGGGGTAGAGGAGAGAGAAACACAAAGTAAATAAAAATAAAAAGCATTGCTAACACTTTGGTGTATATCTTCTCGAAGAGGCAAACTTAAAAAACCATCCTCATTTGTCACTACCAAATTTTAGTCTGCCTAAATCTGTGCCCTTAGCCGGCCTTCCCTTCCATAATTTGGAAGAATTATCCCTATTGGGGAAAAAAAAAAGAGTCAAGCATCACAATTTTGTTCTGATTTACATCGTATTTCACCTACTCAAAGACTTCTCTCCAGTAATTATCAGCTCTTTTGTATCATCAGTTTTTCTATCCCTGCTGAATCACTCCCATCAGCATGCAACTATTCCTTAATGTCACCTAGTTGATATAAAAAATAATCTCTCCATCTCCAGCTATACCCACCCAAGTTTTTGTTTTTGCAGTGAAACTTCTTGGAAGAATTGCCTCTTCACTTCTTATTTTCTCCTCAAATCATTCCAAATGATCATTTGCTTCCATCACTCTCGACAGTTATGTCTTACCAAAGTCACCAATTACCAACATGTGGCCAAATCCAGTAGTCACTTTTATATCCTCCTTTTAGTCCTTTCTCAAGAACTAGTCTCACCACTTCCTCATTGAAATAATTTTACTATTCTTAGGGTAGCACTACCATCTAGTTTTCTTCCTTCCTTACTGGCTACTCAGCCCGCTCTGCTGCTTCTCATCCTCTAACCAATCTCTGAAAGTCACGGTGCCCCAAGGCTCTCTTGGGCAGGCCCTCTCTTCTACATCGACATTCTTTCTATAGGTAATGGCATTCAGACCCAAGGCTTTCAGAATTACCTACATGGTCAGGACTTCCAGATTTATCACTCCAGCCTTCACCTCTGAACTCTAGACTCATCTATCCAGCTATTGCCTCAACAGCTCCACTTGCATATCCAATAGGTACCTCAATTTATTCCAAAACAGAACTCCTGGCTTCTCCCATAAACCTATTTCTCCTGTTGTCTTACTAAACTTACTACTGTCCAATAAATTGCTCAGGCCAAAAACTACTATAATCCTAAGTTCTCTCTTTACCTTATACCCCAGATCCAATAATCAGCAAGTCCTGTTGACCCAACCTTCAAAAATATACCCTAAATCTATTCACTTCTCTCTGTTTCTTCTGCTATCACACTAGTCTTGGCCACCATCATTCCTTGCCTGGACCACAGCAATAGCTCCCTAACTGCTCTAGCAGTTTCCACACTTGACTTCCTAAAATCCATTCTCTATACAGCAGCCAGAATGATTTTGTCCAAATATATATAAAATCAAGTCACTCCTCTGCTTAACACACACCCTTGTCCATTGTTTTATGTGTCACTTAGAACAACATTCATGCTCCTTATCCCCTCTGACAGGCCCCATGTGATCTGACCCTGTGTAATTCTAACACTTGTCTCACATGAGCCTCCCCCTGCACCAGCCACGTCAGCTTCTTTTTCTTAAACAAGCCAAGTTCATTCCTGCCTTAGGGCCTTTGCAATTGCTCTTCTCTATGCCTGGATTCCCAACTCCCAGATCTTTGAAGACCTAGTTCTTTCTTGTCATTTAGGTCACAGCTTAAATTTGCCCTTCTCAGAGAGTCTTTTTCCAACTACTCTACTTAAAGTAACTCTAGCTCCTGCCTGATCACCACCAAATACTCAGGCACATCCCGACCAATGCATTCAGTTTTAATTTCATCAGGACAGCAGTAATCATGACTGGATAGTGTCCTAACAGGATATTTTCTTGTACAGTCTCATATTTGTAGTTTCTTGTTGTTTTCTCCCACTGGAATGTGAGCCAAGAGAGACTGAGGACCTGTCTTCTTCTATTTTTTATCCCTACTGCCTAAAATGACACCTGCCCCAATATCTATTGAACTGAATGACAGAGATATAGATAGACACATAAATTCATTTATTTGTTCAACAAACATTTGTGGCTATGTATATGTACCTACACAAACACTCACATGTGTATTTCAAATACTTGTTTAACAAGTGAATTTTATTTACATAACCACTATCTATAGCTTTAGACTGCTAGTTAAGACTGTAAGCTGAGAAGCTAGACTGCCTCAGTTCAATTCTATATCTGCCCCTAAATAAACTATATGACCTTGAACAAGTTTCTTAGCGTCCCATATGCAAATCGGGGATAATAATACCTCCTGCCCCATTGGGTGAGGTGAGGATTATGTGAGTTGATACATGTAAAGCCCCTCGAACAGTGCCTGGCATGTAATTAGCGCTCAATCAACGTTAGGTCTTGTTTTCATTATCATTATGTATTTCCTTTCCCAAGGTTCTACTATATTTTACATATGACAGAATACATGATAACCTGCATTTGTCTCAGATATAGAGCTTGATCATCTCCTTACATCAATTAATGTGCTTCTGTATGTTTAATAAACACCTTTGAAATGCACATCTGCTACTGGTGAGAAGGGTGCACACTGTGTACTTTAGGAGGTTAAAGAATTCAAAATCATTATAAAACAACTTAGATTCAATATAACATTAAAAATCAAAATCATTCTTTGGGCATTGAGTGAAATTGTGAGCTCTTCCTCTTTACTGATAACTGTGCTCATCTCCCTTGGGGATAGTCACTTGTCAAAAGCAAATGATTCATTCTCACCCTCTTCCCCTTCCATCTCTTCCTCCTGACTCTGAGTAGATACATGTTTGTGTTCATTCTCTCGCTCTCTGCCCTCTTGCCCCCTGACTAATATGCATGCATTTAGAAAGATTAGCAGGAAGAAGTAACTGTTCAGTCAAATCTAGGAATGAACCTAATCTGGGTGGAAAGAAATGGTCTCTTGCACATAGGTTGGTCTGGCCAGGACTGCTGAGCTAATCTTTAGTCAGTGTTGTTCAGGACGAGTGCCAACTCCTCACATTAGTATAACAAGATGTGGGGAGATGGACCTATATCTGGTCCATCAGATAATATCCTCTCACCACTTCCTCTGAGACACCTTGAAACAGGATGCAAAAGAGCCCATGAGACCCATGGCTTAGGTTACTAGCATGTGAGGATGGGTAGAGGACACTGTCAAGTTGCTCATCTTCTTCATGTCTAACCTCTTTTCAGAAGTGGTCAGACCGGGGCGGCCGGGTGGCAGAGGGGTTAAGTGCGCATGTTCCGCTTCTCTGCAGCCTGGGGTTTGCTGTTTCAGATCCCGGGTGCGGACATGGCACCGCTTGGCAAAAAGCCATGCTGTGGTAGGCATCCCACGTACAACGTAGAGGAAGATGGGCATGGATGTTAGCTCAGGGCCAGTCTTCCTCAGCAAAAAGAGGAGGATTGGCAGTAGTTAGCTCAGGGCTAATCTTCCTAAAAAACGAAGTGGTCAGATGGCCTTGCCCCAAACCTGCTGCTTTGTACATCTGCTCACTCATATCCCAAAGTGTTCTCTTTTATTCTCCTATAGTTAAACCACCAAACATTCCCTAGAAAATATCTTACCACAACTGAAACGCCCTTTCATCTGGTGTTTATATGATGAAGAGAGTTCCTTAGATAATACTTACAAGACAGAGTGTATGATCAGGTAGAGTTTTAAAGACTGATTCAAATCAATCATGTACACTCTGTTTGCCTACGTTATACACTTCAGAGGCCAGAACAAGGCAACTCCGGAATACTTACACCAAGCAGAGGAGTTTATCCTGCAAGGGCAAGCCCACTAAGGCAAAATCAGAAGTCTCGTCACCCAGGGAAATTATGCCTGAGTCTACTATCACATGGGCAGACTTTCAGAAGCACAGGCTTACATCGACAAGGTGGGAAATCTTTACAAGAAGTTTGCAAGCTCCCATAGAATTGAATGCCCTGAGATTATGAAAAAGGATGGGTGTTTTTAAAATGGGGAGAAAAGTATTATGAATGAGCTAATGAGTGCTTTGAAAAGGCTCTGGAAAAGCGACCCACCAACCCAGAGTTCTCCCTAGGACTGGCGATCACATTTTGTCATCTGGGCGACAAAGCACTAACAGAAAACACCATTTTCCCTGAGTCCGATCACTCAGCTGACTCCTGAGAACCACAGTATATGAATGTTCTCCTGGCTCTGACTCTTCAGAAGATCAAGACAGAAGTAGAAGGACAAAAGCTAGTGGAGGAGGCCTTGAAGAAAACACCATATCCAACAGATGTACTCTGCAGTGCAGCCAAATCTTACCACAATAAAGGTACTCTGGACCAGCTATAGAATTACTTTAAAAGGCTTTAGAATCAGTGCCAAACAACATCTACCAACATCTCAAGATTGGATGCTGCCACAGAGCAAAAATCAGACACATAGTGAGGTCAAGAATGTGCTCAACTAATGACAATGAAGAACTGAGTAAATAATGAAAAATGCTGTGGATTATTTTAAGTTGTTGAGTTGAATATTAACCTACCCTGTGCCTGCTCAGACCTTGCCTGCCTCTATGCCATGATGGGTCAGTATGATGAGGCAGAGTATTACTTCCAGAAAGAATTCAGTAAGGATCTGACTCCAGTTGAGAGACAAGTGCTCCATGTGTGCTACAGCAACTTTCAGCAGCACCAGAGAATGTGCAGTGACACTGCCATCTGCCACTACCAGGGCTTGCACATAAACGGGACAGTGACTGAGATGGAAAAACTGATCATAAATCTTAAAAGAACTGTCAAGAAATAAACCTCTGAAAATGCCTCAGATTCTGTGGGTTGGCAACTCTCCAGATTCATTCATGAGCTGATAGAAAAGGGCACCTGACAGCTGACGGCTCTGAGAGAGGACTGGGATGCCTGCTGGACAGTCCAGCCTCAAACCCTGGCTAATTTGTCCTCCTGCATCTCTGGCTGAGAAGGGCAGTGAGGAAATGGTCAAGGGTACAAGTGAGGCCCACCACCCAGAAGAGCAGAGGCCCTAGAGAGAGCCTATAACCAGGTTTCTGGGCTTCAGAGAAGAGGGAGAGCAAGAGAAATGGTAGGAGGCCTGGTTTGTGGTCACTAAGGAGGAGGAGGAGGGGAGGGGGGAGGGGAGGAGGGGGAGGAGGAGAAGGAAAGATTGGCAACAGTCGTTAGCTCAGGTGCCAATCTTTTAAAAAATTAATAATAATAAGGCAGTTCTTAATGTAAAAATCTAGAAAACTATCTCTGAAATGTATTAAAAAATAAAAGAGAGAAGTGAAGAAGAGTATGTACAGCATGTTAACATTATTCGAAAGAAAGAAAGAAGGGTGGGAGGGGAAATAAAACAAAAGCATATCACAAGTATGCAGAGAATATTTGGGGAAGGATATATTCCCTCTGGAGTAGCCTCTAAAGAGGAAAGTGGTTGTCTGGGAGTCTGTATCAGAGGAAGGCTTACTTTCAACTATATATCGTTTTGAATTTTGAATTTGATACCAAGAGCAAATATTACATAGTGAAATAAAGTAAGTAAGAAAACAAAGATGGTCAGGGCAGAATGCTGTGAACACCCCATTGGTGTCCATTCTGCAATTAGTTACTATTTGTGCAAACTACACTAATCAATGTTTGAAAATCTGTGCACATAATTGACTAGTGTCTATTTCCAGGTCCTTCCCCATGACTTAATCTCTACCACCACCCACCCACTCACTCCACCTCAACAATACACAAAATGTTCTCCAACTCTTTTCCTCAATCCATGAGCTGGTTCATCACAATTGATTTTTGAAAATTTAACTTCCTCCTGGAAGTTTGCTCTGACCACTCTCCTCCATGTGACCTCTCTGCTCTGCATCTTTTGCCATCAGTATTAGGGAATTTACTTTTTGTGCAACAAACTTTTCCTGGGCTCCCAATGGGTGTCAATAATGTGCTAAATGAGAGTGTACCAAGATGAAAGCCACACATCTTTAACAGTACACATTATAATATTGTGCTTCTGTTGACAACACACATAACCTCAGTTGTCTCATGTGTCATCCATTCCATGTGCTTTCCAGTTTTGAAGGGCTTTCCTCTCTGTTGTTAGACGTGTGTGAAAGTTTAATCTTGCAATCATATTAGGAACTCCAGAAAGGCAGGGACCAGGGTTTTTATTTCATAGTGATACCATTGTCCCCTGACACTGAGGAGCAGTTTTAGCCTGTGTTTCTTGGACTTGCATGAATTTGGGGGTCTCTGCCTCTAGCCCTTTAGGAAGTACAAAAGGAGTCTAAAGAAAGGTGCAAAGTCTGGTTGGAAACTGTGAAAGACCCTAGACATGTGTTGCTTCCAGAGACCTGGTGAGGCAGCTGATAAGAGAGGTGCAAACGTTCCTACTGCCAACTTCAAAAGAAATCCATAATTCAGATACAAGCAGAGAACACATAAACAATTCCACACATTTCCTCTGACTATCCTTGTTGTCCCTTGTACCTTTATGTGGCTTTTTTCACCTCTCTTTTACCTACCAATGCTTCCATGATAATCTACTTCTAAAACTCCTTTTTATTCTCAGAATCAAATGTTGATAAATATTTGAGGCATTCTTGGAGGGCACTATTGTTTTGCCTAAATGCTCTCCAAAGGGATATTATCAACAAAGGTTCTACATGAGGACAGGGGTCTCTGGGGCCAAGAAGGTAAAAACAGAACACCCACCCCATGGCAGAAGAGGTCAGAATAAGAGGGTCAATGTCAAAAAGAACCTCCCAGAGGATGGAGGCAGGGATGTGGAGAACGAGGGCAAGAGAGTTCCCATCAGAGAGCAGAATCAGGGTCTAACTGAGAAACTTCCACCATTGCCAGGGTAGGGGATCTTCAAAATGCCTATACAGCAGAATTTCATCACTGCTACCAACTCGTGACCTCTGAGGTGCCTCCATCTTCCCATTTTTCAATTTGGAGCGTGTATTATGGTTATCACGCCCCACCATTGCACGTGGTTCACATGAATTACCCAGTCTCATCTAGTCTTTTAGTTTTTTTATCACCAGATCACAAGGGGTCACACCCAGACCACTGGGGAGAATGGTGCATCACCCCGAGATCCCTGACTATGAGCTGGTGCAATGATTGCCTTGACTCTGGGTTCACTTCCTTGGGAAAGGTCTGAGGATGCTCCATGTTTGGGAAGAAGCATACATTGAGGATATTTAGGGCCAGAGTAGGATATTGTGATAGAAACAGCTCTGGCCCACCCAAATGAGTGCTCCTGCTTCCATAGTATGAAGTTGTCACGAGGAGGTGGGCTTCCTAGTCTGGAACTACATTTCCCAACTTCCCTTTATATCTAAGTGGGCCATGTACTAGTTCTTCCTAATGAAATACCAGAAAAGGAATGTGTGTCACTCCCAGGATAAGAAGTAGGTGTGCCTTCTCTACCCTCGATTTTTAGGATCTAGGAGGTGGCGGAGCCACAGGGTGGAAGAAACCTGTGTGCTTGAATCACTGCATGAAGATAACCTGCCAGCTGTCCATGAACACCACCCCTGGACAGTTCTGTGAGCAAGAAATAAACCTCTTTTACAGTGTCATTTATATTTTTTGAGTTTCTTTGTTATAGCTGCTAGCTCCATGTTAAGCTAGCCCTATGAGAGCAATATTTCTTATCTATTGAACGCATTCTCAAACCTTGATTTTACCCAACTCTGAAATATTTTGGGTCTGATTTAAACTTTTCTGCTCTTTTGGCCACACAAACATCCCTTTGTATGGAAAGCCTCACTCTCCTTCCTCTGGAGTATCATCCCCGTTTCTCACTATGGCCAAGAAAGAGGATCAACAGAAAAAGAGAATCTGAAATGGCAACCCAATGGCAGTGACCAGTATCTGACCACACTGTAGTTAAAGCCCCACATTACAGCACAGGCCACTTTTAGGTGATGGCCCCAGCCCTAGAAGTAAGTGCCATTCCCAGATGGTAGTGGTGGCAGTAGTAGGTGTAATGGCTAGTCTTTATTGAGCATTTACCATGTAACTGGCACTGTTCTCAGGGCTTTATATATAATGGTCCATTTAATCTTCATAAAATCCTGTGTGGTAAGAATTAATATAACTCCCATTTTACCAGTGAAGAAATTGAGGCCTAGAAAGGTTTCTAGCTCTATCACTTAGCAGCTGTTAGACTTTGGCTCCTTTCTTCCCCCCAGATAGAATTAGTCTTACCCTCTCTACTTGCTCTTTCCTTCGGTAGCATTTATCACACACTATCTAATTTAATTATTTATTATTGTATTAGTTGACTTGGGCTGCCAAAACAAAACACCACAGACTGGGTGGCTTAAACAATGT
>NW_025794619.1:0-12017 GCF_021613505.1 Equus quagga | reverse complement strand
CACACACACACACACACACACACACGCATGCACACACCCCCATATGTCAGAAAACATCCAAAGCTACTCTGCCCACTTGTGGAATTCCTTGGAGTTGCCAGGTATCTGCCACAGTGATTGGATTATCATAATCATTAAACTGAACGTCAATCCCTTTCCATGGGCAGGGCAGACTCTACAGCCTCTCCATGGCAGACAGCAAAGGAAATAACTCCTTACAAGAACTTATGTGTACAAAAGAAGCATTCTACTAACTCTAGATTCGGGGAGGAGAAACCCAGCCTCCTGCCTAGACTGGGGCCCCAGTATGGCTCCAAAGTGCCCTTCCAAGAAGTGCTTGGTGAACAGGACACTGGTCTAAGGAAACCACTGCCCACAGGCCAAACCCTCCCTCTGCAAGCTTCTAGACTCAATAGTTTTCAAGATGGGCTCCTGTACTGTATCTTCTCTACTGGACATAGATTAAGAGTCATTTTACTTCAGGCAGCTGGTGGGAGGGAGCGGCAGTAAGCAGAGCATCCCTGCTGCCAGGCAGCCAGAGCTCCACCCCAGACAGCACCTCTTCATATCTCAACACTGCCTCACCGTAAGAATGACAAAATTCTCCCCGAACCCTCAGCCTCTCCTCTCACGTCTGGCCACTCTTGTGGCTCAGTGGCTTTCACTGGGCACTGGAAGGAGCAGCAGCATCTGTCCTGAGCCTGTGGGCAGCACCACTGAACCGTATCTCTCCAGGTAATGGGTGGAAACAGGAGGAGTGGTCATGAACAAGGTGCTGTTTAGTGTTTCCCAAAGTCCTAGCAGTGCAGGCCTCATCAGCACAGGCACAAACACAAAAACCTGGCTGACAGGATCAACCCCATAAATATTCATTATTTTCTTTAATAATTAATATATTATTTCTATTTAATGAGAAGTTTAATATTTTGAATTAATTAAATCAAAATTTTCAAAAGTTATTTCTTTGTAACTAACCATATTCCTAAGAGGATTTAGGCTGGCTATTCAAAATATGTACACGATAAATTAAAAACAAAGGAAATCTTGGCACATTATTAAATTATTCAAGGGGTATAATATTTTAAATATTTAAAAGTTTAAATATTTAAAACCATACACTGGCATACAAAACTACTCTAAAATATCCCCCACCTCAGTTTAGTATCTACTTGAGAACAATTTTGAGGACTTATTTCACAAATTATTCTACCTTTCTAAATTTATTAGCTGAATGAACTAACCCTGTTTGTATCCTGTCATTGCAAAACGTGAATTCATCATTTCTGAATCCTTGAAACAAATTCATTGTCTTAAGATGAACTGGACTAAATGATGGGTATAATCAGATGCTCAATTTAAGCTGCCAAAAGTGTGTTTTGACTTGGGGAAACGTTGAGGAGGTTGAAGGGAAGATGACTTAATCCCCAGAGAATGTTGAGGGCTCTCTATCAGTACACATTTGCCTGTTTTTCATTATTTCATGTCTGTCTCTTGTCATACTGTGAGGCTTTCACGAGGCTAAAACTTAAGTGCCTTTTCATCCCTCACATCCAGCCATGTGCCCCACAGAGAGTAGGTGTGCAGGAAATGATAGACCAAATGAATGAGAGAATGAAGGAATGAATATGTAAATAAATCAATCACTGAAAAAAAGACTATTGTTCCAGGATCCCACTGAGGGTTTGGGCTGCAAGTGTAATAGGCAAGGCCAGATAGTTGGCACAGAAGTTGGGTTTTCTCAGAGAAGACACTGCCTCTTCTTATAGTAGCTGTCCAGAGTCAATTTTGTTTTTCTGTTCAACAAGATCTCTAAGAATTGCCTAGAAAATACCCTTCCACAATTGAATGCCATTTAATCCAGAAATTATTCAAAGAAAAAAGTGTCCCATATGATTTAGAAGGTGAGTAATCAAAGATTAAAATGTATCAGCCCTGGAATGCTTAAAACAGAAAAAGGTTCATTTTGGGGGAGCCCACTATCCCAGCAAGAAATCTGGTCACCTGGGGAAAGAATGCCTGGGTCTCTTACCACATAAGAAGATTCTCAGAGCACAGACTCACATAGCCAAGGAATTCAAGTCAGAGAATCCAGTCTCCAGAGATTGCTTGTGAGAAAGAATTGGCAAAATAGTAATATGGACGAAAGGACAATGAAAGGGATAAGATGTGCTTCAAGAAAGTTCTGGAAGACAAACCTAAGTCCAGGTTGTTGGCAATCCCAAAGAACCATCTGGATGATACAACCAAGAAGTTCCCCCAACCCCAAGAGCTGGGCCATAGAGCTGAGTCCTGAAAACTGGTATGATAAAGTTATCACTTCTAAATCTAAAACTGAGTTCCTCAGATGCACTAGTTACAACTTAAGTGCTCAATAGTAACCTGTAGCTGGTGGCTACCACATTAGACAGCACAGATTTAGAACACTTCCATCATCGCAGAAAGTTCTTTTGGAACCAATGTAGTTTCTCAGTCTTGGCACTATTACCATTTGGGCCAGATAATTCTTTGTTGTGAGGGGCTGTTCTTGCACTGTAGGATGTTCAGCAGCAGCCCTGGCCTCTACTCACTAGATGTCGGTAGCACCCATAAATCCAGTTGTGACAATCAAAAATGTCTCCAGAGTGGGCTGCCCAGTGGTGTAGCAGTTAAGTTTGTATGCCCTACATCGGCAGCCTTGGGTCTGTCAGTTCAGATCCCAGGCACAGACCCACTCACCACTTATCAGGCCACACTGTAGCAGGCATCCCACGTAAAAAGTAGAGGAAGATGGGCATGGATGTTAGCTCAGGGCCAATCTTCCTCAGCAAAAAGAGGAGGATTAGTGGTGCACGTTAGCTCAGGGCTAATCTTCCTAAAAGAAAAAGTGTCTCCAGACATTGCCAAGTACCTTCTAGGGGGCAATATAGCCCCTGTTGAGAATCACTCCTTTAGAGTAATGACCAGGTCCAGTAGGGACGAGCCAAGCTTCACCAAGAAGAGATACCCTAGACCTCAATACAGAGAGGCTGACTGAACTGGAAGCTAAGAGTGTCTAATGAGAGGCCAGGCACCCCTACACCTGATTCCACTGCCACTTAAGGATCTCAACACAGAAAAACAATCTTGAAAATTCCACGACTCCATGAATGGAGGGTCATGGAATTACCTTCATATCAGCACTACAATTCTTTATTTACCTGCAGATTGGAGATCAATAACATGACCAAGAAGTCTCCTACAAGCCTTAAGGGGAAAAAAAATGTACTTATGTGTCTCTGCCTCCCAGTAGATAGCAAGCCACTTGAGAGGAGGGAACGTCTCCCTTATCATTTTACCTACAGATGCCAGCAGGGTCCCATGCACAACACAGATGAGCACTACTGGTTTGCTGAACATTTGAAATGATAAGGAGTTCCGGGCAACAAATGCTGTCCTGGGAGCTTAGGGTACTACTTGTGGAGATCTCCTACCATCTATCCAATTATTTTCACCAAAAGAACCTTAAACATTCATGAAATTGTCAGAGTTGTGAGAATAATGGGTGCTGAGCCATGTTCTTTTCAGTCCATTTAATTAAGGATCATAAATATCAGTTGCAACTGCAAAATATCCTTATTCCTCTTCGCTCCCTTTGGTGGATAAGTTCTACTTAAGTCCTACATACTTCAGAGATATTTAAAAACAGTGACGTCACAATACTCACATGCATTAAGGCAGCAGACTATGTGATGTCTTATACCTAGCTCAGAAGAGGAAATTCTCTCTAAAATGTATGTAGATGATTCCAGGTGAATCAATCTTGATATGGAAAAAGGAACTGAGGGGCTGGCCTGGTGGCACAGAGGTTAGGTTCAGGCACTTCACTTCAATGGCCCGGGGTTCACCAGTTCAGATCCCAGGCACGGATGTAGGCACCGCTTATCAAGCCATGCTGTGGCAGGCGTCACACATATAAAGTAGAGGAAGATGGGCACGGATGTTAGCTCAGGGCTAATCTTCCTTAAAAAAATAAAAAAGCAACTGAGAATCTTTGTAGTAAGAATCAAAAATCTGGGGCCAGCACCTTGGCTGAGGGATTAAGTTCAGTGCACTCCACCTTGGCAGCCTGGGTTCACAGGTTCAGATCCCTGGCACAGACTTATACGACTTGTCAGCCATACTGTGGCAACAACCCACAGAGAAGACAGAGGAAGACTGGCACAGAGGTTAGCTCAGGGTGAATCCTCCTCAGCAAAAATAAATAAATAAATAAAAAATCTAGGTGAACCCTCTTATCTAACCCTTGAGGAAGTGAGACTTATGGAGGCTAAGGATCCTATCAAGATCACTCAGCTTATCTGTTACAGAGCTTGCTCTCAAATTCTGAAGTCTGTATTCAAATTCTGATTCAAGTAGGAACACTGTCAGTGACAATAAATTTCCTTCTCCAGTTGCTATTGTTCTTTCATATTTGTAAACACATACACATACTGTCAGCTATTTCCTTTGTCCTTAATGATGCTTTATCCTGTGAGTCATGGGTCTGTTTATCCCAAGGACATACACTGCAACTACAGAATGTTGCCCCTTGTGCCCAGTTCCAGAAGGATAGGCCAGGCCCCCGGAGAAGGGGGCGGGGGGCGCTACCAATGACACCCAAGGCAGAGAGCCTGGATGAATGGAACCAAAGGTGTCAGCTAAAGGTGAGACGAGCTACCTACTCTCACCTGCTTAGCAGCCAAATTAAGTCCTCAACAGAAGCCTGTGCTTGCCCAGAGGAACCACTGCAACTCAAGCGAACTTCTGGACCCTTCCAATGTGTTTGACCAAATGCACATGCTGGAAGAGTGTGATGTCACTGCACCACACTTTACACTGGTAGGTGTAGAGGCTCTTTATACATATATACACCAACAAGGGTACCTGATCAGCCAACTCATTGAGAGGAATTGGGTATAATCTAGCTCTGCACCTCTGGTTCTCTGAGTCCAATCTGTCCCCAGCTGGTATTTTGCCTGCCCTTGGAAAAGTAAGGAGCAGATCTCACCTACAGACCATTGAACAATTGATGAGCTTCAGGAGGTACAACTGCCAAGACACCTGAAACAAACTCAGACTTGAGTAGACACTAATGATATATACCACATCTTGGGGCCCCTATCATAGAAAACTTTCTATTTCCAGAGTACTAATTTGGTGGTCAGCTGGCACTTTCACAGTCATATATTCCCTCTTCTCTGCTTCTGCAGGATTACTGTGACTTGAGATATGAGAGCTGGTTTGGCAGTCCCAGGCCAAAGCCTTCCGGAAGCCTTAGCATGTACAGCCAACATCACTGCACACTGCACAAGTAGCCACAAAAACGTCCCTTCCGGGGCCAGGCCTGGTCACACCACACAATCTTGAGGCTATTCTCTGAGTGGAGAGCCAGCAGGACTATGATTATGCCAAACACTTCAGCTTAAAGATCAAGAGTTAACCCAAAACTAAGAAAAGTTTAGTGGATACCAGGGGAAAGGTGGGGTGGGGGGTGGGCACAAAGGGTGAAGTGGTGCACCTACAACACGAATGACAAACATTAATATATAACTGAAATTTCACAAGATTGTAACCTATCATTAACTCAATTAAAAAAAAAAGAGTTTACCCAAGAAGTCTTTTCTGTACTTCAGGAAAAGATAAACATCCCATCCTCTGTGATTACAAAATGACACATCTACTCCTTTTGTTACAATTAAATTAAATGCTTACAAATCTGCCTCTCCTCCCAGATGGTAAGTCACCTGAGAAGAGGAAATATATCATAACCAGGTCCATACAGAGTGCCTGGCATGTAGCTAATGATCATTTATGGTTTGCTGCCTTTCAAATGATTTGGAACAAATGGCAAAAAAGACTGCCTTGGACATGGCAACAATATGTTTGGATCACAGGCTCCTTAAACATCTTTAGGCTTCCTAGAGCCATGGGAATGACACAAGTAGTGGAACTTTTTTTTTCAGCGCAATTTAGAATTCTAAATTTCAGTTGCACCCAGAAAATATCTTCACCTCTTCTCATTTCTCTTAGTAGACGTGGACTCTCCAATTCCCAAGATAGTTCAGACAAGTCTAAAAACTATTTGCCTCCGTTTCTCATAGGCATTATAGCAGCAGACTATGCAGTGTCTTGGACCTAATTCAATGGTACAAATGGTCTTTAAATGTACATTGACAATCCCAAGTGAATGAATGCTTGACATCTAAAAATGAGAATTCAGTTAGAACTGACATGGGAGTCAGACAGAAATGAAAATCATAGTGAGCCATAGATAGCCATCAAGACTCCTGGAATGGTATGAAAATTACTGGACCTTTCACATTAGCGTAGTTCTTGGTGGCTGAGTATTTTCTCTGCGGATGTGATTGGCACATGTTTGCGAACATGAGTAATCTCCAAAGCAAACGTCAGCCTTGCTGTGTAGAGGTCAAAGCAGTTTGATCTGGGATTCCTTTATCATAATGTGTGGATTACAAAGGTGCACACAGGGACACCAAGGCACAGAGAAATGAAGTTACTGACTCTGAGCCTCATAGAAACATAAGTTTGTACTCGGAATAAGTACCTTTCAACCCTTCCATAGCATTTAGCCTGAAAGGGACCTAGAAATCGTCTAAGAAAGTACCTCTCAAACTTTAACACAGCAACAGATTACCTGGACATCTCATTAAAAGGAAGACTAATTTGCTAGGTCTGTGGAGGGGCCCGAGAGTCTGCATTTCTAACAAGCTTCAGTTGATGCTGATGGGGCTGGTCCACAGACCATACTCTGAGCAGCAAAAGCCTACCTCAGTCTTTTCAAACTATGATTGCACAATAAAATTACCTTGCAATGTCTTTTTTTTGAATTACTGATAATCTGATCCTGGGCCTCACTCTCAGAGATCCCGATCCATTAGACTGGAGATTAGTTTAGGCATCAGTTTTTTGTTTAGTTTTTTAAGATTCTCAGGGAATTTTCTAGTTTGCAGCCAGGGTTGCAAACCACTGTGCAAGGCCAACCTTTTGACTTAACTCATAAGGCAACTCAGAAAGTTTAAATTAAATCAAATTCACCCAGCTTGTCAGTCAAACACAGATCTGGTCCTGGAACCCTCATATTGAACTCATACTTCAGTGCCTAAATTTCATTTCTTCAAGTAGGAACCCTATCCATTAGAAACCAGTTTCCCTCGGTCTTTCCTCTGTGTAGAAACACACACTCACACACGCACACGCAGACACACTAACACACACTGTTGGCGGTTTCCTCTTTCCTTAATGCTGCTCTGTCTTGTGTGGTTCATGGGTCTGTTTATGCCAAAGACACACTGAGTAAGATTCTGACAACCTAATCAGCTGGCCAGAGGCCCAGAGAAGCAGGACCACTGCCAAATTCATAGTGATCGCGCAATCAACACACACTCTGTTTCTCTGACAAACTGTCACTAAGCAATAATTTTATGCACAAGATACCCAAAGCCATGCTGCTGTCAGTGCAAATGCTAAACCTCATGTCAGTGTTTGCTTATGTTTCCATCCCTTTCTTTCAGAGTTGAGTTAGGGCTGGTGCCTTGCAGAAAATATTTTCACCTGAAGACTCAACGGGCCTACTGGAAGCCTCCCATGTGATACAGAACTAGAAGAGAGCTGAGAGGAAGTGAGCCCCTTCCAAAAATCTCTTCTCTGCCCACACAGGTCGGTCCCTCCTATGGAAGGGCTGGATGCCTACTGCCCAAGAGGCTTTGCCAGGCTCTGTGCTTGTCCAGGGCTCCCTGACCTGGGCCCTAAGGTGGGACTAAGATTGCCCTTGCCTGGAGCTCACAGCAGAACAGCCTGCCTCAGCAGCTGCACAGTAAGAGTCATGACATGAGGCACCTCTTGGTGCTCACTGGGAAATGTTAGAATGGGGAAGAGCTTCAGCTACAGATCAGCGCAGTGCAGACTGCCAGCTGCACAGATGGAGGGGCTTGTCACACATCATGAAAGCAACACCCACAATTACTGAATGCTCTTCAATGAAACATACTTTACATGCATTATCCCATTTCATCTCACCACAACCCCATGAGGGAAGTCCTATTACTGCCTGACTCATAGGTAAGAAAATGTAGCTTAGAACGGTGAATTAGCTAGTCCACGATCACACAGCTGGCAAGCGGCAAACTCTAGTTCTAGTGCTAGTTCTAGTAATGAATCTAGACACCTTGACTCCAGGTGGCCTTCACCACTGAGCAAAACTGTCTCGTGTGCACAAAAGCAAACGAAGGTGAAACGTCTTACTATTTCTCATTGTGTCCAAGCTGAGGAAGAGGGAAAGGAACCTCAGGAAAAATATCCCATTGGCCCATATCCTGAAAAGGACTGTTCTATAATGGAGCTTTACCCTCTTGTACTCAGAACACAGAGCCCTAAGATGTTGAGACGGTATATGTCTGAGGAGTCCCTCCACCACCAGCCCATTCTGTCACGGGACAGGTCTAGGAGGTTCGTTCTAATGCCCTAGGTTTGCTCATCCTCAGATGAAACAATGTTTGCCTAATAGTCACTCATCCCTTTAAGCAAACTGACACTCCCACAGGGGGCCAGGCTGGCCCTGGTTGCCTTTCCGTTGTTCCCTGGGTAGTTCCGCTCTCATTTCCACACTCCCATTATGCTTAGAGAGTTTCCCTGCCTACTTCTATAACTAGAGTAGACTTAGGGAGTGGGACTGGGATTCTCATTATTAGGCGATCTTGAGATTTATTGGGTTTGGGGAAGAATCTAGGGATCTAAACAATATCCTGTGCTTATAAGATGTCAAGTGGGCCAGCACACTCTTCCAGGAACTAGGAATGAGCAGATGTGGTCTACCTCAAGGTGCCTAAATCCCTCCCTGAATGAGAGACAGATGTTTTTCATTCACACAGAGAGAGATCTTACACCACACCTCTTCTCAAGCATGCCTTTCCCTAAGATATCTGCATATTTGAACTGGCAATACTTAAAATAGATACATTTCTTGTTTGGTATTCCTTTTCTGGGTGTTCCTTCTTGTCTATATGATCTTTGACCTTAGAAGGGTCAGGGTACCTCTCTGTCTGCTGGATCAATCATGTAGAAGTTTCCTGAGGAGAAAGAAATAGAGCCCTGGACATCTGGGAACCAGCCCAGCACTATCAGATAGGCCTTGGTGTTGCTAGAACATGACCTGGCATTCATAGAAAGGACTCAGTGTTCTCCTGTAGCACACAAACAATTTCACATGATATCAACATCAGACAAGGCCACACTGAGACCACAGTGGATGAAGACAAAAACAAGACCACTCCATAATCTTGTCTGAACATAGAGAAGAATATTGACCTTGTTCAGTTGGGTCCAAACAGCCCACTATCCTGCCTAATATGAGTGACTGCTACTCTTTTCAAATTATACTGTTAGCATTGGTCTAGTCTTCCTTCCCTCTGAATATGATTTATTAAGATACCCAATCATAGACATGAACAGACCTTTCTCCAAAGAAGATATACAGATGGCCAATAGACACATGAAAAGATGCTCATCATCACTAATCATCAGGGAAATGCAAATCAAAACTACACTAAGATATCACCTTATACCTGTTAGAATGGCAAAAATAACCAAAACAAAAAGTGACAAATGTTGGAGAGGTTATGGAGAAAAAGGAACCCTCATACACTGTTGGTGGGAATTCAAACTGGTGCAGCCTCTATGAAAAACAGTATGGAGATTTCTCAAAAGATTAAAAATAGAAATACCTTATGACCCAGCCATCCCACTACTGGGTATCTATCCACAGAACTTGAAATCAGCAATTCCAAAAGTCCCATGCACCCCTATGTTCATTGCAGCATTATTTACAATAGCCAAGACGTGGAAGCAACCTAAGTGTCCATCAACTGATGACTGGATAAAGAAGATATGGTACACACACACACACACACACACACACACACACACACACACACACACTGGAATACTACGCAGCCATAAAAAAGGATAAAATTGTCCGATTCACAACAACCTGGATAGACCTTGAGGGTATTAAGTGAAATAAGCCAGATAGAGAAAAAAAACTCCGTATGACTCCACTCATAGGTGGAAGGTAAACATATAGACAAAGAGAACTGATTGGTCGTTACCAGGGCAAAGTGGGGGTGGGGAGAGTGCACAAAGGGTGAAGTGGTGCACCTACAACATGACTAACAATAACGTACAACTGAAATTTCACAAGGTTGTAAACTATCATAATCTTAATAAAAAGTTAAAAAAAAAAAGATACCCAATCATAGAATTATTCCTGCTTCCTGACAACATCCAATCCCGAACAAAGCCTTGATTCCTTAAACCCTTCTCAAAGTCACCTAACACAAGCTCAAACGTGAGAAGTCCTTTTATAATACACTTTCATTGAGACATCCTATGGTTCCCTGTGGTGTATGTCCTCTCTCGCTGCAATGAGGAATATATCCAACTTGCTCAACCACAGATTGGTTCCTGGTGGGTCTTTGGCTGGAGGAGACTGATGCTGACGATGTTCAGCTCTAGTTGTAGACACATTCCATCATCTATCACTAATTACAGCAAAGCGAGACCAGCCAGAGGTCCAAGACAGATTGGGAAATTTTCCACTATCAGAAAAACCACTGAAATCACAAAGGAAATATCTAATATCTAACCTGCATGGGCATTTCACTACACAGCGACTAAAAGCTCATAGGAAACATTTTTGAAAAGTCTCTTTCTCTCAGTGTTTTAGCAATTCTCTCTTTACAATTAATTCAAGTACTGTCTAGACCAACAAAGTGCATAACCTGAATTTCAACAGATCATGATATCTGAGATTTAGAAAAGTACAAACATTTTTATCTCTTTCTGATCATCTCTCTTAGTTAGGGTGATGCAAGCTGTTATCACAGATTAACTCTGAAACATGTCTTGGGAGATAACATAGAAGTTTACTTCTCATTCACATAAAAGGAAAAATAGATATTCCTAATTGGCATCTGGTTTTCCTCCATCCAGTGATTCAGGCACTAAGACTCCTTTCGTCTTTTGATTCCACCATCTTTAATACGTTGTTTCCAAGAGTTCACACAAAAAAGAAAAGATAATTGAGGACCAGACACAGAAGTTTTCTGGGGCAGGCCTCATGGAACATACAATGTTTGACCATTTTCCACTAGCCAAAACTCGGGTACATAATCACACCTTACCACAAGGGAGTCTGAGCCAAAAAAAGGCTCTCTGGATAAAGCTCTTCAGCTCTTAAAAGAGGCCTTGAAGGCAATACCCTCCTCTCCCTTCGTGCATCACCAGGTAGGGCTTTGCTATAAAGCACAAATGATCCAAATAAAGGAAGCTACAAACATGCAGCCTAAACGACAGGATAGAGAAAAATGTCAACAGATTGGTTGGCTTGGCTATAGAGGAATTTCAAAAGATTTTGACACTAAGGCCCACATTTGAGTTGGTTTACGTTTCCCTTGCTGACATGTATTCAGAAATAGGCCACCATGAAAGGCTGGGGACACTTTTCAGAAAGTGTTGTGCATGAAGATCACTGATGATAGTCTACTGCAGGAGATTCATTATTGCTATGATCTTTTCCAAGAATTTCACTGCAAATCTGAAGATTAAGCAATTACTCATTATTTAAAAGGTCTAGGGGGCTGGCCCCATGGCTGAGTGGTTAAGTTCACACGCTGTGCTGCAGCGGCCCAGGGTTTCGCCGGTCCGGATCCTGGGCAAGGACATGGCACTGCTCATCAAGTCACGCTGAGGTGGCATCCCACACGCCAAAACTAGAAGGATCCACAACTAAGAATATACACCTATGTACCGGGGGACTTTGGGGGAGGAAAAGGAAATTAAAAAAAAAAATCTTAAAAAGTCTAAAAGTAGAACACATGCCCTATACCAGAGAAAAACTTCTCAATGTTTTAGAAAAATTGGCTAAAGGACCTGTTCATCAGAATGTTCGTGTTACGGAAGTTTCAGCCTCCTTGGACTCATCCACAAATTGAAAGGCCAAGTGA
>NW_025794618.1:868-1120 GCF_021613505.1 Equus quagga | reverse complement strand
CAGTGAGGGTGGCCCAGCGTGGCTGCCAGCTGTGGGGCTCCCTGGTCTCCTGGGGGTCGGGGGCTCCCTCTGTTGCACGGTTTCGGGACAACAGGCTCTAAGGGTCCCATCCCCATCTGTTCAAGGCTTGCGTGTGCCGGTGACTGTGTGTGGGTATGGGATCGTGTCTGTTCGGTGAGTATGTGTGCATGCATGTGAGTGTGAATGCAACCCTGTGCACACATATGACTGTGTGCATGCATGCGTGTGCCC
>NW_025794618.1:0-858 GCF_021613505.1 Equus quagga | reverse complement strand
GTGAGTATGTGTGCATGCATGTGAGTGTGAATGTGACCATGTGCACGCGTATGACTGTGTACATGTAAGTGTGTGTGCCCGTGTGTGCTGTGTGTGCATGCACCTGTGTGTGCATGTCTGTGAGTATGTGTGCATGCGTGTGAGCGTGAATGCAATCATGTGCATGTGTATGACTGCGTGCATGCACCCGTGTGTGCATGTGTCTGTGAGTGTACACATCTGTGTGGTTGTGTGGATGGGTGTGTTGGGAGGGGAGGAGGGAGAACTCCACTCACTGAATGACTGCTGGTCCACATCGTGCTGTTCTGTGTGGCAGAGTCTCTGTCCAGACTCCTCCTCCTGCAGTGCAGGCTGGACTCTGGAGAAACAGCCCTCGGAAGTGGCCTGACCCATGATTGGCGGGTGCATGTCCTCTGCTGTCTCCCAGAGGTCCCCAGAGGGACTGGTCCCCATGTGCTCACCGTGGGGACTGCCTTGCAAGAGCACCTTTTACCCCCTACCTTCCCTTCCCTGCCTCACTCCCCCACGGCCCTTCTGCCATCTCCGGGATCACCTCCCAAGAAACAAGTGGCAGTGAATTCTTGTCCCAGAGTCACCTCCAAAGGAAGTATTTGCACTTGAATCCTTGCATCAGAGTCTACTTCCAGGGCACCCAAAGGAAGACACACATGTAGGCTTGCTCTTCCAGTCCCCACAGACCTGTTATTATGCCCTTTGTACTGAGAAGGAACATGGAGCCCAGAGAAGGCAAGACACTTGCTCCAGATCACAGAGCTAGAGAGTGGCAAAGCTGAGCTTTGACCAGGGGCCTTCTGACCCCAAGCCCAGTGCTTGCTCTCCTCCTGGAGACTCCTCCTT
>NW_025794617.1:3238-4434 GCF_021613505.1 Equus quagga | reverse complement strand
AAAGTCACTGATGTGTTTACTTTTCAATATTTTTCTAGACATTTGTCTGCTCTGGTTTGTACACAGTATCTTTTCCTGTGCTTTTACTTATATGAATAAGATTGACTTTTGGAGCTTTTCTTTAGATGCAGGTATCTGTGATTCAAACGGGCACAAGGTCCTCTAAAGGACGGTTTTACTAATGATGTCCCTTACTCCACATCCTGAGACCCCCAGTAAAGCTGCATGTCTGGAGAGGAGCTAGAGGGCCGGCTCACTGAAGAAAAAGGGAATGAAGATAAATCATCAGTTACTCACTTGAGGTGAGAGCTAGACAGAAAGTTGGGCTCCCACACTCAAAACAACTCCTGAAACTAACAAGTGAATTTAACAGGGACGTGACACATAATGTCAGTGTACACAAATTAACTGTATTTTATATACTAGCAACAAACAACGACATAGCTAAAGTTAAATGTGAGAAATTCCAGTGACAAAGGCATCAAAAACATTAGATGCTGGAGGAAAAATATAGAAAAAGGTGGAAGGCCTCTGCTCCCAAAGCTGCCAACTTTTAGAAGGAGAAATTGGGGAAGTTCTAGAGAAATGGAGATATATGCCCTGTTCCTGGCTTGGCGTGCTCAATGTTAAGACGGCAGTTCTCTTTTGATATATCTAAAGATTTGATGCACTCTCAATCAAAATCTCCCGACGCTTTTCAGTAGATTCTTAGAAGCTGATTTTAAAATTTATATAGAAATGCAAAGGACCCAGCATTTCCAAAGCAATCTTGAAAAAATGACATGAAGAAAGATGTAAAGGGTTTTGCAGGAAAAAGCGACGTAGAAAATAGGCAGAGAACATCTATAATAGATATTCAAAGAAGAAAAACTAAGCTATGAAACGGAATTAATACTAAGAACTATAATTCAAATAAAAGTCCACTGGCACACACCTGAAAAATTAGCCCACGGTGCTTAAAATTGAGACACAACATTTAAAACTATTGGATTTTGAAGGAAAAGAAAAAAGTCTTTAAAGATCTAGGCTAAAAATCCATCAGTTACAAGGAAAAGGCAAGTGGGTTGTGTTCACACATTTTGATGGCAATACTCATGTCAGAAGCCAATGGACTGACATTTTAAAGACACTCAAGAAAGAAAACATGAACCAAGGATTTTCTATCTAGCCCAACTGAACTCCAGCTATAAAGGCCA
>NW_025794617.1:0-3077 GCF_021613505.1 Equus quagga | reverse complement strand
TGCATACGGATGTAGGTGCATATAATATGCATCCATTTATTCATAGAACTCAAATTGAGTGTGGAACAGGAGAGAGGCGATATGATGTGCAGTGGCCACGTACTGACCATGCAGATGTAGGAAAGTTACCAAAAGCTGGAGGAAAAGGAGAGAGAGCACATAAAGTAGAAAATGTTGCTGATTGCTTATGGGAATTAATGGGGAGTTTCATTATGAAGCTGAAGGAGTGGGGGAGGAAGAAGTAAGCAGGTAATTTCAGTGTTTCTGAAAGTGGAGAATCAACTGACAAAAGCGAAAAAGTCAGACTCATCGGGTATTATATGAGGACGTTTATATGATAGTGATACATGTTACACATGTATGTTTTATATCACTATTCATTATATATATCCCTGTTTATTATATTACGTTTGTGTAGCATTATATATGATTAAACCGTATGACTAAAGCCAAACATATTGACCGATGGTTTCACCAATACGTGTAATAGGCTCAACTCACCAGTAAAAAGAGAAAGATTCAGAGATTGGCTAAAAAGTAAACACCCACCGCCATGCTGCAACAAGAGACACAACTAAAACAGCCAGCTTCACAGCATTAAAAGTAAGAGGGAGAGGTATCATAGAAAATGCAAATAAAAGAAAGCAGGGGTCCCAATTTTGAGCTCAAACAAGTTCCAATCATACAAAAAGCATCACAGGAGACGAGTAGGATACTTTGTTACGGTACAGGCTACACTGGAAATGTAACTGCACAGCCAACTTCCGAAACAGAAACTACAGGTGGTGCGAGAAAAGAAACAAACCAGTAATTGAAGACTTTACGCACTTGGTATTTACAGAGAGAACGTGAGGAGAAAAAGTAATAAGAATATGAAGTGATTAAACAAAATCAATAAGGTGGACCTTATAGATATGCATCAAACTCTCAGACCTTCCTCCTCTCCAAAATATCTCCTTGTTTTCAGGTGCACAATATTATTTTAATAGTGAAAGCCTGGAAACAACCCAAATCTCCACCACTAGGGCACTGGCCAAATAAGCTCTGCGATATCCACAGAATGGACTACTTTGCGGCTGAAAATGGAATGAAGAATGCCTGAACACACTTCTGTGAATTGAGCCCTGGGATTAATTATGAAGCGAATACAAGCAAGTTGGAGCAACGTATATGTTACACTACCATTTATCTACGAAACAAAGGAGACATAAATGTGCAAAAAGAAACGCATTTATATTTGCAATAGCAACGGGAAGGCAAACCTTAGACTATAAATATGACTGCCTGTGGGGGAGGGGGAGCATACATGGAAGGCACAGGAATGGAAGCAAGATTTCCTTAAATATGCTTCCCTCCAAACAATTTACTTTGAAACCAAAGATAATGTGCAAAATAAAACAAAATTTAAGGGGGCGATCAGTGGTATAGTGGTTAAGTTTGCACACTCAGCTTCATTGGCCCCAAGTTCACTGGTTCCGATCCTGGATGTGGACCTATGCACCGCTTATCAAGCCATGCTGTGGCAGGCATGCCACGTTTAAAATAGAGGAAGACGAGCATGCATGTTAGCTCAGGGCCAATCTTCCTCAGCAAAAAGAAGAGCATTGGCAGCAGATGTGAGCTCGGGGCTAATCTTCCTCAAAAGAAAAAAAATTATATTTAAAAAGAGATTCCTGAAATGAAAAGAAAACAATGACGGTATCCTCCACTCCACGCATGATGATACTGACAGATGATTCAAATGTCCGCTTCAGGTGTTTACCATCCAGCTGGAGGCAGACAGGCAAACACATTTAGGTTAGAGTCAGGTGTGTGAAGTTCGAGTGCTCCGCAATGTGCAGGAGGAGCAAAGGAGGTTTAAAGAACTGTATGTCAAGGAAAATGTAAGAGAGGAGGAGGTGTCTGGGCCGGGACTTAAAGGAAAAGCAAGAAATTCCCTATTTGACGTGAGAGAAGGAAAGCTCGAAGGAGAGACAGCACAGTCCGAGGTGTGGAATTGGCATTGCTCACACTTTGTAGACGATTACAGCATCGAGCAACCTTCACTCACTGCTCTGTGACTCTTAGAGGATGATGAGGAGCGCACTGTTCTCTGAGAGGAAAGGCAGGACCATGATCACAAAGCATCCAGCAGAAGGTCTGGCGTGCGGCAGCACTCACAAACAGCAGCTGTTTATATTATCTCATTTCTCCCGGAAAGCATATGGGACTTAGATACTTGGATTTAGGTATCCTAATCCTTTGACGCTTTGAATAGTTGCCCAAATTGTTCATTTTTTATATATCTTATTTCAGTGCCTATAGGACAAAGAGTAAGGCTTATCTGTTTATATGCCCTTTACCTAAGCAGAATGGCTTGAATTCAAATTACTGAAAGAGGAAAGAAAAAAAATGGCTGTAAATGAAACCTCCTATATAACGTAGAATGCATTGCATATGTTGGCCTGTCAAAAGGTAGGTCAAACCCACTCATGCTGAGCATACTATACGTGAAGATTCCTGGGGGAAAATGTTTCTGTTTGTACGGAAAGTTGATCCGTTGAAAAGGAGTGATTAAACACTAACACTGAGGAGAGTCCCCCCAGATCACAGATTCCCCCCATTGTGTACACGTAACAGCAGTAATGTGTCAGTCCTCCTATTTCCTTCTCAGCGTTCCACCTGACAGCAGCAGGCTTTTCTCCACTTTGACACAAAAAGAGACTTGGCCTTCTGATATGCATCCTCAAAGTATTATCACGGAGTCCTATAAAGAAAAGGAAAAATTGACACATGTAAGAACTCTGTAATAGACTATCATGTGATATTCCCAACTTGGAAGACACATTAGGCAGAAGAGGAAACACGAAAGTGGTTTCCCCTGGCTTACGAAGATTCAGTGCATCGCTGCAGAAGAAGGAAACGAAGCCTTTCTTAGATGTTGGCATGTTTAACCTGATAAACACAATTATTAACTCAGTAATATTAATTGACTTCCCAGCAGGACAAACAAGGAAAGCCTGTTACTCATGGTAACATCAGCTACTCAGTGGAGTATAAAAGGGGAGCGGGATGGGAGACTCTCAAACTCAGGAAAC
>NW_025794616.1:0-5613 GCF_021613505.1 Equus quagga | reverse complement strand
CCGTGTGCTCCTGTGTGCAGGAAGTCCAGGGCCTCCTTCCTGAGGCTCCCTCTCCTTCTTCCCCCTATCTGGCCAAGAACCCCGGGCTCACTCAGGCAGAAGTCCCAGGCCTGCTGCTTCCAAACAGGACAGTGTCACCAGTCAATAGCTGATCCCTTTCTTGGCTGATTTTCTTGTGTTGCTTCCACTCAGGATTGCTGTGAAAGTGGTGGTCTGCTGCCCTTGCTGAGCCACACTTGACAACGTCACCAGGGTCCCTGTATCCCTCCTCAGCACTGTGAACATTCACCATACACACGCGGCTGAATGTGGCCACTCAGACAGGGAGGAAGACTCAGGCAGGAGCTGCTCCACAGAGGAGTCCTCCTCTGGGGCCCACAGACCCCGGAATTTCACTATAATTTGTTTCTGTGAAATGATATGTATTCAATTTTGTGCTTTTAAAAATGTTATTCTGAGAACGTGTTCATAGGTTTCACCAGACTATCTAAAGAGTGCATGGCACAAAAATGGTTAAGAACCCCTTGGAGAATGACAATTCTCATGCTCAAAGTTCTGTATTCTCAGACACCCATCACATATAATACATAAAAAGTAAAAGTCTCTTGCAATCCTGGTCTTCATTGTCTCCCCTAAGCCTGGTTCTCCTCTTGAGTTTCCTGATAAATTTGAGATTCTTCCTTGAGCCCTCAAATGCCAACCGCTGTGGATTTTCCCTCCTAAATATTTCTTGAATCCATCTACTCCTCACCTTCCACGGCTACCGTGCTGGGCCACCATTCTTCTCTTCCCAGGAGCATTGCCATGGCCTCCCGGCAAATCCACTGCTCCCCTACTAGTGCCCATTCCTGCTCCTGAACTCCTGACATTTGAGCAGACACCTGAAGAAGGTGAGGGAGCAAGTTAAACAGATGGTGGGAAATCTGGTAGGAGGATCGCGTCCAGGCAAAATGAATGGCAGGTGCACGGACTCTGAGAAGGGAGTTTGCACAGGGATCGGAAGCCAGTATGGAAGGAAAGGAATGAGTGTGTCAGGGTGAATGGTAAGAAGGTGGGGGACAGTGCACAGATCAACTAGGGCATTCTAAGTCACTGTAAAGACTTTGGCATTTACTCAGAATAAGATGGAAGCCATTGGAAGGCTCTCGGCAAGGAAATAATATGACTTGACTTCCGGTTTTTGTGTTGACAATGGACTGCAGATGAGCTAGGGTGAAATCAAGGAGACCAGTCTGGATTGCAGTAATCCAGGGACCCACGGTGGGAACAGAAGTGGTCAGATTCTGTATATATTTTGAAGATAGAGCCCACAGGATGTGCTGATGGGTTAAGTGTGGGTGAGAGAGAGAGAGAAGAGTCAAATATGATTCCTAGGTTTTTTGCCTGTGCAACTGGTAAAATGGAGTTGCCATTTACTGAGATATTAACCTATCAATAATGATGCCTATCTTTCTAGATTCATTTTTTCAATGCACAGAGAAAAATAGGTTTATTTTACAAAAATAGGATCAACTTGCTTTAAAAAGTCACACTTATAAGAGTAACACATCCTCCGGGTAGAAATTCAAACAGGAGAGAAGGGACTACATTGAAAAGTGAAGTACTCCCCATCTCACATTTCCACACACTAGACACAGTCACTTTTAAGATTTCTTTTTGTATCATTTCAGAAAAAAATTTTTGTATATACAAATATTTATGTATGTTCTTTTTCATATTAATAAGATGATACTATTCGTAACATTTTTTATACTTGATTATTTTTATATCATTTATAGATCTACCTCTTCATTCTTAATCTTCGCACAATATGCCACTGCGTGCATGTACAATTATCCCTTACCTAGATAGATATTTTAGATTAACTCTAGTGTTTTACGACTTTCTTTTTTAAATGCCTCTACTGTCTCAGCCAGGTGATCAAGAACAACATCAACAGTGATAAATCATGTTAATAACATGCACACTTGATATGATATGTTCAAAGTGACATTTTACCTCTGTGGTCTTCCTCCCCAAACTTATGACTGCAGTCTAACCATGAGAAAAATGTCATACAAATTCCAATAGAGGGGTATCCTACAAATTGCTTAACCAGTACTCCTCCAAACTGTCAAGATAAGCAAAAACAGGGTAAGTCTGAGAAACTGTCATATCCAAGAAGAGTCTAAGGAGATATGGCAAGTAAATATAACATAATATCCTGGATGAGACCCTAGAACAAACAAAGACATTAGGTAAAAACCAAGAAAAAAAAATCTATGTGAGATGATGGACATTAGCTGAACCTGTTGTGGAAATCATTTTACAGTATTTGTAAATCAAACCATCATGCCATATACCTTAAACGTACGTGGGGTTGTATGTCAATTATTTCTCAATAAAAAAATAATACTTTTTTCTCTGGAAAATAACTAAGGAAATCTGAGTACATTACAGACTTTAGTTACTAATAATGTATCAATATTGGTTCATTAATTGTAACAAATGTACTAATGTAAGATCTTCATAATAGGGGAACCTGAGTGTGGGGGTTTATGGGAACTCTCTGTACTATCTTCTCAACTTCTCTGCAAGTCTAAAACTGTTCTAAAAAATAAAGTCTGGCAAAAAAGGCAAATTTCATAGAGAGAACTTGTAAATATCTTTATATATATTTAGAAAAGTGGAATGCTGAGTTAAAGCATTTCTGCATTTAAATTTTTGATAGTGACAAACTGCCCTACTGTTTACTCTCCTGCCAGCAAGATATGAGTGCAACTTGTTCTTTTCCTCTTAGTAATGTTTAGTGGCCTATGTTGCTATTTCTAATGGCTATGTACTCTCTTCTATGGATATATCTTAATTCATTTAACCAATCCCCTGTCATAAAATGTAAGCTGTTTCTGACGCTGCAGTATACATCTTTGTTCATCTTTACACATGATGCTTACTTAGGATTAACTCCTCTAAGTGGAATTGCTGAATTCAAGGCCTTACACATTAAAAAATCTCCACACATATTGCCTAACTAACCTCTAGAAAAGCTGTGCCGATTGACATTGCTACCAACAAAGTCTGTTTCCTCACATGCTCACCAACGTGACTTTTCATCTTTGCCAACCTAACAGGAAAAAGAAAAAGGTATCTCACTCTAATTTATGTTCCTTTGATTGTTCCTGAGTCTGAGGTCTTTTCAAACGCTTGTTGGTCATTTGCATTTCTTCTTTGAGTTGTCTTTTCTTGTCCTTTGCTCATTTGTCTATCAAGTAGGTTATCTTTTTCATAATTTATTTGCAAAGGCTCTTTGTGCGTTACGAATACTAACTTTATTTCCTGTTATATATGCTTAAGTATTTTCCTCAATTTTTGCATTTTAGCTGTTTTTGGTGTCTTTTGATGCACTCGCTGTCAATCTTTTTTTACAATTTCTGGTTTTGGTACATGCTAACAAAACTTCTTCCCTTCAAAGACTATATTTTCTCCTATTACTTCAATGTTTTCCCTTTTACATATAAACATTTCACATTCCTCATAATTATTTTAATGTATGGTATGAAGTAGGAATATGTACATATTCCTGTATTATATTATATATATTTCAAATGGCTATTCAATTAACATATATTGAACGATATGTGTATTCTCCCCTTGACTGGAAATATGGAAATACACTATCTTCATCATATCATTAATCAATTAGTATGCATAGAATCTCTACATTTCACTTTATTTATTGATTCCTGGATGAGTACCACACTATTTAATAACTGTAATTGATGATCTGACCATATGTTTTGATATTGTGTAGGGCAAGTCTCCTATGACTAATCTTCATCTTCAAAATATTCATGGTGATTTTAAGTAATTTATTCTCCCAGAGGAACTTTAGAATGCATTTTTCATCTCTTCTCCACACCCACCCAGACTCTTTTTGAGGTTTGGATTAGGAGTGCATTGAATTTATTAGGGAGAATTGTTATGTTTAAAATATTGAAACTCCTCATTCAGGAATATGACATATTTCTCAAATTATTCAAGTCTTCTTTTAAATTCAACATATTAGTATCAGATATTCCTTGGTAAGTTTATTCTACTTATTTTATAGGTTATTATTGTAAGTAGAGTTTCCTTCCAGTATACTTTCTTACCAATTATAGCTAAAGAAAAGCTATCGCATAAATGAGATTGGTCTGCGTGTGTGTGTGTGTGTGTGTGTGTGTTTTTGCGAGTGTGTATGTGGTGGTGGTGGTGTTGTGATTCTAAACTTCATCAAGTTTCGTATTAATGTTATGCCAGCCTTGAATGTTATGTGAGTTTATCACTGTTGGCTTGCTTATAATCTCTGCTTAGTCCATATGACCATGATGTATATGCTAATATTTTAAAAATATTCATCTTATATCTGGATATCTGATCTTTCCATCGGTCTGATATATTTTTAAGTTGACTATCCTGGGATTCCTCGGTATATATCTAGAATATATCATTGCAAATAATAGTTTTGCTTTTCCTTTCTGATACTATGCTTTTTATTTTTCTTGTAGCATTGACTAGAACATTCAACAGAATGTTAAAAAATAGCAAAAATGATAGTGTAAAAGATGATATGAATCGAGCTATGTTAAAATAGAGCTAAGGGCAGGCCCCATGGCCGAGTGGTTAAGTTCGCACACTCTACTCCCGTGGCCCAGGGTTTTGCTGGTTCGGATCCTGGGCGTGGACATGACATCACTCATCAAGCCATGCTGAGGCAGCATCCCACATGCCACAACTAGAAGGAGCCACAACTAAAAATACACAACTATGTACCGGGGGGCTTTGGGGAGAAAAAGGAAAAATAAAATCTTTAAAACAGAGCCAGAGCAGCCATTTCAGAGGAATTGCCTTGCATGTCTTGTTTTCTTTATCTTCCAAACTAGACCAAACCATCAACATTCCAAGAAGTCACTAACAAAAAGAATATCTTGTTTGTTAGGACTCATGAAATTGGACTCTGCTGATGACTGAATCACTAAACAATCAACGAAGTACGAGTCTAGCCTTTTTGCCTGATGGCTGAACCTCAAGCCAATCTATGAAGGACATCCCAGCCTCACCTCATCTAGCATCAGTTAACCCTCTTGATACTACTCACCTCAGTTTCCTCCATTTTTCCTATGAAAATCCTAAGCCCCTCTCCTGTAATTGGGACACTATTTGGGTTTCTACCTGAATCTGTCCTCCCCAATTGCAATTCCTTGATCTCAAATAAACACTTTGCCTCTTAAACTGGTTTTTGTTTTTGTAGGTTGAAATAGAAACCCGTGCCTAATTTCTAATCTTAACAGAAATAGGTCTAGTCTGGTATTTCACTCTTAAGTACAATGTGTGCTAGTGATTTCTGGAACATAATTTTGATATTATTAAGGTAGTTGTCTTTTTCTCCTAGTTTACCGTCAGGAATTAATATTTAATTTTATGGAATTTACTTTTTCATCTATAGTGATGATGATTTCATATTCCCCCTTTAATTTGTTAATGTATAGTAACTGATTCTATAATATTGAAGCAATCTTGCTTTCCCTTGAGCATCCTCACTTTTGCTGCTGGGCTCCTGGCTGACCAGTACTCACTCTGCCCCTCATCTAGTGG
>NW_025794615.1:0-11592 GCF_021613505.1 Equus quagga | reverse complement strand
GAATCATCTTTATCGCCGCTGAGATTTTCCACTGTGGCTGCAGCCATTCCTGGACCCCGAGGGTCTGGAGCGCTTGGGGCTGAGGGGAGGGGCTGGCCCGCGGTGAGAAGCAGCTATTCCTCCGGGACGGTCAGCAGCATGTAATCCTGTGGATAGAAGCGGACGCACCCCATCCATCCGCGCTCACCAAACCGGCTCTCCCTGAGCTGCCTGGCCACACCTGAGAGGGTCCGTGTGTCCTGAGGACACACCTTCCCCGTGGCAAGAAGGAAGGGTGGGGGACCCACTGGACAAGGGAATAGAATGGAGGGAGGGGGGGCCTCGGGAATGTTTGTGAGGAAGGAACAGACCAGTCTTTAGGGCCCTCCCCCAAAGCCTGCGTATCAAGGGGCTGCTAATGTTTCTGCCGTATTGGGGTTCCTCCTGCTGGGGTTGCTCCCACCCACGATGCCCCAACCTCTGCCAGACCCAGCTACACCCCTGGAATCCATCTGCTCCTGCACCTGTTTTCCCCACCAAAATGGGACCTCCTGGAGGGTTAGGGACTGGGTCTAACTCATCTCTGTCTCAGCATCACCCAGCACAGGGCCAGGCACAGAGCAGCCAGTGACATATACTGACTGAATGAATGAATGACAGTGAGTGAGTGATCAGGGCAGGCATGTAAGGATGTGCAGACTGTGCACTGCCCAACTCTAGGTGGTGTCATTCATGTAAACTACAGTATAGTGGTGCACCTGGAGTGGTGTAAGATGTAACTGGCACAGCAGTCAGGCACCTAGAAGTGAGTCAGCGAGTGAGCCGGCGAGCCCACCCACCCTCCCTCCCCTTGCCACTGTAGGTCTAGTTATGAGACACTGGGGGGGCTGGGCCCTGACTTTGCTCTTTTTGGCATTCAGAGCTATGGGGGCCCCTGCCCTCTCGGGCCCACCTCTCCAGGGTCTGTGGCATCATTTCTGGAGCAGCCCCAGCCCCTGTACCACCCACAGTGGCTCTCCCAGCCCTGACCTGCTGGGGTCACCCTGGGCTGAATCTAGGGGAGGCCTGAGGGTGGGGGTGGGGGAGGAGCACAGGCCAGACCTTCTGCACAGAAACTCCCGGTTCCCGGAAGCAGATTTCTAGTGTCTCCTGAATGTCAGGACTGGGAACTGGGAACTGGGAGTCCTGGGTCCAGGGCTGGGCGTAGGCTGAGGGTCCTGAAGTTCACACTTTGTGTCCGGGGTGGCGGGTCACATTCTGTCAAATGCTGGCGTGGGGCTGGTGGAACCAGCGTTCCTAACAGTCCCTTGTGTTGGTGAGGGGAACCCCCACTTCCAGCTCGGGGGGAGAACTGTCTTTACGTCCATTTTACAGACAGAGACAACAGGCTGAGAGAGGGGCAGTGGCTTGCCCGAGGTCACCCAGCCAGGAGCTTCTGTGTGATGCTCTCTCCCCGCCTCGCCCCTGAAGTCCCTTCTGAGCTGCTGCTTAGGAGTGGGGCTCTTTTGAAGGCAGGGCACGAAGAAATGAAGGGCCTCTCTCAGCTCCGCCCCTTCCCACCGACTCCCATCAGCCTCTTCTCAGGTCCACCCCACAGAGGGGAGGGAGAGCACCCAGGAGGCAGGGCGGCCCCAGGGGCAAATGCAGAGCTGGCAGACTCCCCCGGCAGCCCCTCTGCGAGTCTTCTCTGCTCTCTGGTCTCTGCTGCATCTTTCCTCCCTGGCTTTACCCAGCCTAGGGCTGGCCCTGGTTCCCACCCTCTGGCGGTTCACAGACAGCAGGCGCCGGAGGCAACAGCCCTGTTCTGGGGATCGGGACACCAGATTCTAGAGTGGGGGGTGGAAGTCAGATGAACCCCAGTTGGAATCCTGTCTCGCCTGCCCTGGGCAAGTTTCTCTGCCTCTCTGAGCCTTAGTTCTCTCTTGCGTAAAATGGGAGAAATAATAGCATCCACTTCATGGGGCTAATTGTGAAGATCACCTGTGTAAGGCACCCAAGCTCTGGGCGAGCCTCGGCTGTGGCACCCTGAGGGATTCATGGAGGCCCTTGGAGCCTCAGTTTTCTCATTGTAAAGGGGCATCACGTCCAGGATGGCTGTGAGATAGGGGTGGTAAAGGGCTTGCCACGTGGAGGGCCTCCTCTGCCCGAGCCTCAGCCTCTGCCCTTTAGGGTGGGGACAGGGCACCTTGGGCCCCAAGGCCCTCCCAGCTCTGCCCTCCCACGTGTGTCTCAGGAAGCTCCTTTCTCAGCGCTTACCTCGGAGGGCTCCATTCGGGCCTGGTCGAAGGAGATGCCCTTGACGCTGGGCAGCGGGAGGCCTTGCTCTCTGAGCAGCTCTGCGAGAGGGGCAGGTCGGGGAGCTCAGTGCCCTGGTGGGCGGAGGCGTCTGTGGTGCAGGGCAGGGGCAGCGAGGGCCAGGCCAGCTGAGCCCCGGCAGCTTCACTGCCCAGATCAGGGAAGGGACCGGGGGTGCCCCCTCCCGCCTCCCCTTCCTGGGGGGGCGCTATCTCCATCCCACATTGGGCAGCCCCACTCCAGACAGCCGGGTCTCTGAACAGCTGCTCTGCCCATTTACTAAGAACGTATCTGAAGGGAATTTCAGTAACCATGGACACATTCTCATGGAGATGCTCTTCCTGGCAGCATTTTAAGGAATGTTCGATTTGTTGAAGGCTTCTTAGGAATCTATTAATGAATTTTATTCTTCGTGCTGAATTGTGGGAAATGACTGAAAACGCTATGCGTTCCTCAAAATACTAAAATGGTGGCAGAAACAGAAAATGTCTCGGAAAAGGATTGGAAAGAAGTCAGCATAAACTGAAAATTACCCTTAACACTAGAAATTTGGTTATATTCATAAGAAAATATCCATTAAATATATCAAAGAAAAAATATTCATGAACATACTCATTTATCAAATATATGAAAAATAGTCCTTCAAGTAAGTTTTTGGTAAATTGGTAAATGTACTAAACTTGGAAAATTGGTAATTTTGCAAATTAGGTTTCAAAGAGTTAACCGTTTGACCAGTTGATTTTTGGCAAACTGAGTTTCTGAGATTCGACCTTGAGGCCTGGCCTGGGCCCTCCTGCTCCCTCCTCCACACTGGCCGGCCCTCTCCCCACGCCCGTCATAGCTCTGGGCTCAGGGGGAGGTCTGCCACCCCTGCTGGTCTGATGCGTTGTCCCGCCCAGTGAGGTGGGGGTGGACAGAGAAGAGGGACGGGTGTCTCTGGTCCTGTCTGTCCTCTGATCTTCAGAGGCCTCCTCACCAGCCTGCCAGCTCCCAGCCTCGGCACCCCCTCGTCTCACTCCTCTCTCTGTGTTGAACCCAGATGACCCTGCGTGTGGCACAGGCTTTCGTCAGTCTCTCCCCTGCCAATTCTCTCACCCTCAGGCCGCTTCTTGCAGGCAGTCCTCCCACATTTCCTCAGTGGCTTCGGCCCTGCTCTTTTTCTCCTTGTGGGGGAGCTTTGGACAGGACTCTAGTGTGAACAGCACCCCTGGTGCTGTGCATCCCACTGGCCTGTGTTCACACCCTGCAGGACCATATAGGCTTCCCGGGTCAGGCCTAGCCCCTGGGTCATCTCTTGACCCTCACCATGGCTCTCTGTGGTCCAGGATCTAAGATGCACTTGTTGTGTGAGCTGCCCATGGGAGGCACTGGCATGGGTGGGGCCCTTTCTCCCTGGTTCTTTGCCCCCTGCCAGGTCACTTTGCATCCTTGCCCACCTGGCCTCTCAATCTGGCTGCCTTGCTGGACCTTCCATCACCACTGTCCCCCACTGCCAACTGGTCCCCTTTCTCGAACACAAATCTGCTCACTTCGTGCCCAGAACCTTCCCTGGTTTCCATGAGCCAAACCCTTCAGCCTGGCCAGCATTTGAATCCCAGCCTGCCCTTCTGGCCTCACTCTGCAGTCCTAACACGAGTCCTCGAGTTGGAGAACAGAGAAAAGCCCCTTTTGAGGAACCAAGAAGCCAGAGTTCTGGACTCAGCTCTGCCAGAGACTTGCTGTGTGACCCTGGGTAAGTCACTTAACTTCTCTGGGCCCATCGGAAAGACAAGGAGGCTGAGCCAGATGATTTCTCAGAGGTGAGTAAGGTCTGAGCTGTTTATCCTACATGTACTTCCTGAGTGTCTGCTGGGTGAAGGGAACATGAGGGAAAACAAAGACAGGGGTCCCTCCCCTCAGGCAGCTTACCTTCTGGTTGGGGACACAGGTGCTGACCCAATAATCACGTGGGTGGGTGGGTGGTTGTCACTCAGCCCACCTCAGTGGAGGTGTAAGGTCAGGAGGCGGTGAGTTCTGGGGGAGAGGAGCCTGTCCAGGCTCCTCACTCCCATGGAGCTCACGTCGACGAACCTCCAGCTTTCTGGGACCACCTCCCCAAACCCCTGCACCCCCTTGTCTCAGGTCTGCTTCTGAGGGAGCCCAATTAGGGCGGTGGTGTCAGGAAAAGTTTGATTTGTCGCTGATGTCTAAAGATGGAGGCGGGGCCTCAAAACGTTCAGCGTCCTGCATCCCTCACAGAGGAAACATAGCTGCCCCGCTGGCGACATCGACTGAGCTGAGTGTGGCACCCACTGCAGGCGGGCGCGCTGGCCAAGCCACCCCGGGCCCCTTCCTTTGGGCTGTGCCCTGCCAGGCCCTGCAAGCCTGGAGTGGCAGCGGTGGCTCCATCACTCCAGGGGCCCTTCCTGTCCTCACTTTCCACACTGCTCCCCGCCTCCCCCCAGAAGCCCTGCGTGCCCACTGGCCCTGCCTCCGAGCTCCCATCACCACTAGCTCCCTGGGCGAAGGACAGGAGGGCCCCCGTGGCCCCTTCCCCACCCCCTCACACCTCAGACTTCAGCCTCCACCCTGCCTCCTCCTGCCTTGCCCGTGGGCCATCCCTAACCAACCCCGGGGGACAAGGCAGAAGCCAGCCGTCTGTGCAAAGCCCCGGACATGGACGATGCTGCTCCAAGCTGCACGGAAAGTGGCATGAGGAGAAACAGCTCACCGTTGTGATGGGGCAGAAACGTCCTCTTCAGAAGCTCCAAGACCAAGGCCTCCAGACGTTCTTCCTACAACAATGAAAGAGGAACAGGAAGGTCGCCCCAGCTGGGTTGGCAGATTCTGACCACGGGGATGGGGGGCTCCAGTGCATAGGTACCGACAGGAAGTCAGGAGTGTCCTGGGGACTCCACTTTTAAAGGGCAGTGGAGCTGGATGACCAGTTAGTGAGGGGCCTGGGGAAAGTTGAGGGGCCTGAGAAAGAGCCACCCTCCCCCCGGGTCTCTGACTATCTTCATGTCTCTTCAGGGCAGCCCAGAGGGGAAATAGGTGGGCACGAGGAACCTGGGGCCAGAGCCTCACAGGACCAACTTTGGGTCAGTCCAGTGAGGAGCTTCCAATGCTGAGAGTTGCCTGCTAATGGGGCAGGAATCTTCTCATTGCCATAGCAAGCCTCCTGTCACTGAGGGTGTTCAAGAGGTCTTGATCGGGGCTGCTCCAACCCATTTGGACAGACTGGAAAAGGACTCCCTTTCTTCAGGACACTGTTTTCCCATCTGTTGGGAGACTGTCATAAGCACATTCACATCTGTATTGTCTGTGATGTGGGTGGCTTGTACAGTGCACGACCTCTCCAACCATACAGGATAGCCCTGGTCTGGATGACGGCCCTCTGATGATGTCACAGAAGGGATCCCTGACCAGCAAAGATGATCTTTAGGACCTCTTGACCCTGACATTCTATGCAAGTAAGGCTGGAGCGAAGCCTGAGGTAACAGGGATGATAATTTTGAAGCGTTTCCCAGTACATGTTCTCATCTGACCCTTTTGTTCTGTGGTTTTTCCATCTTGCAGCCTTCCCCCATTAGGGCTGAAGCATGAGGCTCACAGTCCTGTGGATGTGGAGGATTGTGGGATGTCCCAGGGTGGGGACAAAGGGCAGTTACTTTATGGGGCCTCCCTCAGTCAAGCAGGCACAGTGAAAGCTCTTCTGGGGTAGGAGTGAGATCAGCCCCTGGGGAAGAGACCTCGTGCTGGTCCGGTAACTCGTTCACAGGGAGCAGGGAGGGCCAGACCAGTCACACCGCAGCAGAGTCCCCGCACCGCCACACGTGGCGCAGGGGCCACAGGTGGCTCAGGACACCATGCTGGGAAGCTGAGGGGGGAGGAAACCCAGAGTGGGGACGCAGGGCCCTGCAGGGGGTGCACACTGGGCGCTCTCCCGGAAGAGGCCGACGAGGCCCTTTCCAGCCTGCAGAGGGGGAGGCGCCTTCCAAAGCCTGGCATCCTCCTGGACGTCTCTCACTGCTCTGCATGTCTAGGAGATCCTGCCAGCTCCACTTCCAGAACACATCCAATCCCCACGGCCACTCCCCCCGGGGCCACTCCCCCCTTGGCCGCCTGCCACCACCTGTCAAAGCCTCATGACCCTCTGCATCACTCTGCCAGCTGCCCAGTGGCTCCCTGCCCCCAATACCGCGCCTCTGGTCCTCTGCTCCTCTGCTCACAACCCGTCATCACTTCTGTCTCACTCGGAAAAGCCAGCCCCTTCTAGGAGGCCCTGCCTTGGCCCCTCTGCCCCAGACCCCGGCCCTGAACCTCCTGCGCTCCCCTGCCTTGGGGCCCTGGGTCCCCTCTTCCCCACACCCCACAGCTCCCTCCCACCCCCTCCAGTCTTTGCTCAATTGCCCTGTTTCTCTGAGGCCTTCCTTGACCTTCCTTTATTAATATTTCCCCCTCCCACCCTCCCCATCCCCCAGCCCCTCCTCTGCTTTTTCCGTAGCCTTATCCCCTGCCTGCTTACTGTGTGATTTACCTTTCTGTGCTTATGTTTATTATCTGGCCTCGCCAAGCTAGACCGTGGGTTCCCTAATGGCAGAGACCTTTGTTTTGTTCACTGACACATCCCAGTACCTAAGACGAGGCTAAGCGTACAAAAGAATGACATGGATGTGTTTAAGTGCTGGGGGCTCCCGCTACCCCCCACGGGGGGCACGGGGCTCCAGGGCAGGATGAGATCCATGATAGAAAGTGAGGGAGTCTTTCAACCCCTACAGCAATGACCCAGGGCCTGCTGGGGGTCCTTCAGGACCAGGGGGCGAGGCTAACGAAACAGACTCACCTGACCTGCAAGGCCAGCAGGGTGGGGACCCAGGGCGACCGTGCTGCTGCCAGAGAAAAGAGGTCACCCTTTCAGGTCGTGGCCACTGCTTGGGGGGTGCAGTGCTCAGGGGCTGCCAGTCTTCCCTCCCTCCTTCCCTCCCTCCTTCCCTCTCCCCCCTCCTTCCTGTAACCACTCCGTGCAGCTGACAGCAGGCATGGAAACCTGCGCCCCTGAACCACACTCTCTCCCCCCATCTTTCTCTCTGTGAGCCACCTTGTTTTGCTGAACATCCAAAACCAAGAAAATAATCACCTGTTTGGAGTGAACTGGAGTTCTAATTCCTGATTTTTTGAGGAAAACATGGCCTTTGAAAGTAGTTTCTATGAGGAATTAAAATTAGGTCAGAAGAGGAGAGGAATTGGCGTTCCAGCAGAGGGACTCCCTTCACCCCAGCCCCCTGAGTCCTTGTCCAGCGCAGTCCCCCCACTGGTTCTCTCCCCGCCCCAGCTGCTGGTCCACGGGTGCTCAGACCATGACAGTGTGCTGTTGCCACAGGAGAGGGCACGGTGGGTGCTGGAGCTCCTGGGGGCAGGGGAGGCCGGGGCTGGACACGAGGGAAGGGGGCGCAGCTTGGGGGCGGGAAGGCCTTCTGCATCGAGTCACTTGGCTGTGGAAGCCAGAGGACCCCTTGGTTTTGAGGGATTTGTCTATGGGCCTCCATGTTTCACGCGGTCACCTTATAGACCAGAAACAGGACCTTCACCGGCAGCCAGAGATGACCGCCTTCTTGGCCGCAGACTCATGCCAACGAAGACCCCAGGATCCTGTTGTACACACTGGATGCTCTTGGACTCACCTAGTGTGGGGCGACCCTCCCGCCTCCTCAACTGAGGCCCCTTCAAGGGGGCCAATTTCAAGGTTCGTGGAATGGGAAATAGGAATCCCAAGGGGCTCCGGACAGAGAAGTTGAGACTTTGGGGGCCTGTATGTCCCCAGAATTCCTCCCAGGTCCAGCCAGATCACCTCTCTCGGGGAAGAGAGAACACACACCCCTGCAGCCCCTCGTGAGCTTTGTTTCTCTGACTTTTCTCCCGGGTTTGTGGACAAGGGCTTTCGATGCAGCCCAGTGCAGGGGGACGGCTGAAAGCCTTAACAGCCACCCTGCAGGGCCGCTGAGAGAGGGTCTCAGATGCAAAGCCCCCTAGTCGCTGAGGCCACCCTTGGGGAGGGCTGGGGCTGCACCTGGGGGAGTGGGTGTCCGAGTAGACAGTTTGAAGCCTGGCACGCCTCTTTGGGTGTGGACTGTATGGAGTGTTAGCGCGGCGTGGTGGGAGGGTTGCTGCTGCCCTGTGCAGCCCGCCCTCAGTCCGCCTGCCCTGGACGGACCTCGAGTGGACCCAGGACCCCTGGGAACAAAGGACTGCGAGCTTTACTCACCCAGGAAACGGAAACAGAGGAGGTGTTGCTGGGCCCCCGCAGCACCAATGAGCCCGGCTGGAGGGCCATGGCTGTGTGGCCATCCAGGCGGACAGTGGGAGGGTCAGGGGTGCTGACGGTCAGTCCCACGCTCCCTCTGGACTGGCCAGAAGTCTGCATAGGGTTAAAGTAGAAAAGGTGCAGGCAGGGACAGTAGAGGTGTTCCTTAGCCCTCAGCTTGGAGGATTGGGAACAAGACCACCTTAGGAGTCAGGCTGTCTGAGTTTCATTCTAGCTCTGCAGCAACTTGCTGTGTGACCTTGGGAAAGTCACTCACCCTCCCTTGGCTGCACTGAGGTGAGATGACATCCTCCTTCTCCTGGGCATGCATACCAGGTAAGAGCATAGATTTTGGAGCCACAGTTCCAGCTCTGCCACTTGCAAGCTGTGTGGCCTGAGACAAGTTTCCCAATCTCTCTGTGTCTCAATTTTCATCTTGTAAAATAGGGATGATAATCGTACCTACCCCATAAGGTTGTTATGGAGACTAAATGAGTTAATTTGCGTAAAGTGCTTAGAACAGAACGCGGCACCTAGTGACGCTGTACGCCTGTTAGCTGTTGTGGTTATGGTTATTATTGTTGTTCGTCCATCAGGGGCCATATTCTAAGAGCCTTTGCAGAGAGGCCATTGAGCATGCATTTCAGAGTCCGGGACCGTGTTCAGATCCTGGTTCGGCCACGTACTGAGCAGTGTGAGCCTGGGCCAGTGGATTCGGCCTGCGGAGCCTTGGCTTGCTCCTGTGTGAGAAGCGGGGAGCGCCCGGGATTGGATTGACCCAGGGGAGGGGCCTGGCACAGCAGCTGCTCGCTGTTATCTACCGTGTGCACATCCGTCTGCCTCGGCAGGCTCGGGGTCTCGTTGAGCCGTGGACAATAACGACAGCCAGTGCCGTGGTCGCCCGGGCGGGACCGTGGGCTGAGCGCCTTACTTGAATCGCCTCCTTCAACCTCACATTGCGCGAAGCACGTGCAGGGATCTTTGGATCCAGCAGGAAACCCTGGCCGACTGAGCATGCGCTGTGGCCCACCCCACCCTGCCCCGCTCCCAGAGTCCCTCCCGAGATCCTGGCCAGGGTGCTGGGGGAACAGCTGCAACACACCCACCTCGGGCCCGGGCTCCAGCTCTCTCAGTGACAGCAGCTGAATGAGGGCGGCCGCCTGGACAAAGGGCAAAGTGCGTGTTGGCCTTTAGAATCCTGCAGGTCCGTCCTGAGCAGGTCCAGGGGGGCGTCAATGGGTTCAACGAGATGTAACTGTCCCCAGCTGGAGACACCACCTGCACACCTGCCAGTCTCAGCGCGGGAGGACCATTCGCCAGGCTTCCCATCATGACCTCTCTGGAAAGTTCTTTTTCTTTGTTTCACTGATTTCTCCCCCAACATTTTATTGTGAAAGCTTCCACACTTACAGCAAAGTTGAAAGACTTTTATAGAGAACATCTGTATACTTACCACCTAGATTCTTCTGTTAACCTTTTCCTATCCTTGCTTTATCACATTTCTATCCACCTGTCTGTGCTCCATTGATTTTTGAAAACTGAAAATCATTATAGAAAACAGTGCAAAAATATATAAAGCAAAAGTAAAAGTAAAAGTCCACCCCAACAGCTCTTCCCCTTTTTCCCTAAGTCCTATTCTCAGGGTAACCACCTTTGCCATTTTGGAGCATATCCTGACAGACTTTTTCTACACACATATAAACATGGATAGATGGGAACATTCTAAACACACGGTCCCGCACCTTGTTTGCTCCTCTCAACGTCAACACGCAGAGAACAACCCCATTCTTTTTAACAGCTGCATAGTATTGTGCGTTGTATGAACATAAGCTGACTTATTTTACCAATTCCTTATCGATGACACCTAGATTTTTATTTTTCACTCTATAACAAGTGAGGCTGCAAAGACCACTTGCACGTACATCCTTGCCCACTGCTGTAAGAATCTCCACAGACATAGAATTGCAGGGTTTACTTCCAGCTGTCTCAGAGCTGCCAACCTGTGTGGGATGGAGGGAAGGGCAGGGGGAGGCAGGAGACCTGGCTCCAGTCCTGATCCCGCCTGCTGGGGGACCTTGGGAAAGTCACTTTCCCTGTCTGGGCCTTGGTTTCCTCATGTAAAAAATGGAACAAGTACATTAGATCTCCTCCAGATATGGATCTTAGGGTTTCACACTTCAACATTTACTGATCACCACTGTGTGCCCTTCACAGAGTATACCATCCTTAGTCCCTGCCCTTGAAATGGGGGGACAGTGAACACGCAAAGTTAAATAAATAAACACACACAGTATACATACAGGTGTGCCTATGTGTATATATAACTTTACTCACACACATATACACAGTGTGCTCAGTGTTCAGAAGGGAAAAGAACAGAGAGAGAGGGAAGGCGGGGGTCAGGGGAGAGCTTTCTTTAGACATTTAGATGCGGTGGTCGAGGAGGGGCTCTCTCAGGAGGCGACATTTGCACTGAGACCAACAGAGGAGGGACAGCGTTTCAGGCAGAGAGACCTGCATGTGCAAAGGCCCTGTGGTGGGGACCAGCCCCGCCTGTGAGGCTGGAGTGTAGTGGGTGAGGACATGCGGCTGGAGAGGCGGCCAGGGGCCAGATCACACAGGGCCCTGGGAGCTGCAGAGGAGACTGGACTTTGTTCCGAGTGCAGTGAGGAGCTGCTGGGGGCTTCTGAGCAGTGATGGGTCTGGGTCCCTCCCTCATCTGATCCCCTCATCTGCCCTGGAAGTTGTTCTTCCTGCAGACCTCTGTGTGTGTTTCCTTGTCACCAGTCAGGCCACCTCCTCAGAGATGTCTGCACTGACTGCAGCGTCCAGGGTAGCCCTCTCATCTCTGCCAGCCACTTACTGATCCATTGCTCTGCTTATTATAAGATGAATTACCTTATTTATCTGACTGTTTTCTTGTTCACATTCTATTCCCCCAGTAGACTCTGAGCTCTGCAAGGGCAGGGACCCTGTGTGCACAGGGCCTGGCACACAGTGGGCCTTCAGTAAATACTTGCAGCATAAATGAATGC
>NW_025794614.1:0-4215 GCF_021613505.1 Equus quagga | reverse complement strand
GAGACCGCAGGAGAGAAGCGCGGACAACTGAGAGGGACCCAGTGCCCCTCCTCTAACGGTGTCCCCAGGGCAGCAGCTGTAACCTCCTGGCCCACACCCCTTCTTCCTCCTGCTCCATCCTGCCCCATCATTGCTTGTTGCTAGAGGAGGAGGGACGTGGTGGGAAGTCAGTGCCTGGGCAGCAGAGCAGTTCTTTCTAAGCGTCTATTATGGTTATGACTCAGTTGTGCTGAAATCCTCTCAGTTTGGCCATTCGGATCCTCTTCAAGTTGGCCCTACACTCAGTGCAGATTGAGTAATTACAAGTGTTAAGTCAAAATATTGTCGCCCTGGATATAAACCCAGATCCAATGAATAAAGGTGACATATGTTTAATATGAAAATACCGAAAATATGAAATAAAGTGCTGGAGAAACTATGTATCATGAACATTCCAAGACATGGAAAGATAGTGTGGCTCCATAATTATCAGACAAAACAGAGTTCAGGAGAGAGAAGATATTGCTCAAGGGAAATTTCATAATGAAAATGTCGATCGAACTGGATGATGTGAAAATTTTATATTTGTATGCATCTCATATGGAATTAAAATATATAAAGCTAAAACTAGCAGAAAAAGAAATGCATACACGAAAATCGTGGTTGATATTTTACCACACGTCTCTCAGTAACTGAGACAACCAGCAGACAGAATTGACAGAATTACAGGCATATATTATGATTGATTCAAAACATGAACCAAACGGACGTACTTAACATAAATAGGACACTACCCCCGCACCTGCAGAATATAGATTCCCTTGAGGCCCACGGAACCTCGCTGTAGCAGGGTGATTGGTGTAGCCCCTCAAAATGTCTACCTGGAAACTCCTTATTTGGAAATAGGGTCTTTCCAATGGAATTCATTAGGGTGAGGTCATACTGGATTAGATGGGCCCTAAATCCACTGACTAATGTCCTCATAAGAAGAGGAGATGACACAGAGACACAAGAAAGAAGGGCATGGAAAGACTGGGGCAGAGATGGGAGTGAGGCAGCTAAAGGGAGAGGAATGCCATGGATGCCGTGAGCCACCAGAAACTATGAAGAGAAAAGGGAGAATTTTTCCCTGAGCTTTCAAGGCAGCAGGCCCTGCTAACAGCTTGATTTTGGACATCTATCCTCCAGATCCATGAGAGAATAAATTCCTGTGGTTATAAGTTACCAACTCTGTGTTAATTTGTCATGGTCGCCCTAGTAACTAACACAGGAGGCTGGTGAAGCAGTTGGCTTTCAGCTGGCAAGGTCAGCAATACACCTTCACTGTCCCGTCTCAGGGCTGTGTCAGCTCTGCAGCCCTACGTCAAAATTGAGTCTGCAGGGGTCTTGATCGCCTTCTGCCAGTCCTTGCATATTCTAGTTCATTTATTTTATTTCTGTTAAATATCACCAAAATACACTCCAATTTACTGGTGGAATCTTCTTTAGAGAGATATTTAGGTTATTTCCTTTTTCAGGTTCTTTTTTCAGTAATGAACTCTATGCAATGAACATTTTTCCCTCTAAAGTATATCTCTAGAAATGCATTTCTGAGTGGAAAGACTCATGTTTTTCCTCATGTTTAAAATTAATTTTATTAATCTTTGTTTTAACCTTGCATCATGGAGGCTCCTTTTATTGCGTCTTTCTGCCTTTTTGCCAATGATACTACTCAACTCTAAGCTAAAGCCTCCCCGTTAGCGTGTCCTGGTTACGTGGGACTGAAGCCAGCTATAAGCCGCTCCAGTGACCACAGTATTGACTCACGTGCTGACCCTTGTCTCTTCTGTTCTAGTTTCTTCAGCAAGTCTCTGTGGGTCTGGACTGTCTACATTCATAACTTCCATGAGAACAGGAGGGCTAATTACTCTTACTATATAGCATTCTGGCTCTTGACTGTTCTCTGTGAACAACTGCATCATATTCAATTCTTCCTTTTTCATCCACCCATCTGGCCAATTTTCTCTCAATGTCATTGTACCCATGAAACACAATCAGCGATATAGGAGTCCCTTCCTACACCCTTTCCCCGCCCTTCCTCGTTTTGATGGATGTGTTACATCTATGCCATTTGTCTTAATTTGCATTTCCTAGCAGCTAATGGGTTCCAATAACTTTTCAATAGCTTTCCAGCCATTTCCATTTCCTTTCTTATTTTTCTATTAGATACTTGGTAATATTACAGTTTCACTGTTAAACTGGTGTTAAAAGGTGTTAAAGGTGTTAAAAGGATCTAGATTTTTGCAGGACATGTTCCTCCTGCTGCTGCTTCTTTTTCAGAAGTCCTTTGGATATTCTTGGACATGGTGCATCCTATTTTAGAATCATTTCCTTCAGTTCTATATAAGTCCTGTCGAGAATGAACAGCATTGAATTTTTAGAGTTAGGACAATGGTTAACTTTAGAGGGTGAGGAATGGAAGGGGCGCAAGGAGATGGCAAGATTTGAATAAATTTCTTTCTCTTGATCCAAGTGTTGGTGAATTCCAGGAGTGGATATGACTTGAGTATTTTTTCTGTAGATACATAAAAATATAATTTTAATAAAAATATAAATACTTCATGTCTTCCGTCCTGTGACTATAAGGTGGACACTTTGACTGGAGCTCTGGGTCATCCTTTCCCATGACAATGTCATCCAGGCCCCTGGTGGGATGGAGCAGGAGCCCAAGGGAGGTTCTGCCCCTGAATGGAACCGCCGCATTTGCTTCAGACCACTGACCCCCTCCTCCACGAGAGACGCATTGTTTGTCAGATCTGAGCCACTCGGGGCAAACCTGTTCCTGCTGACACCATCTCACTACAGGCAACGCCCTGGCCATGTACTTAAATTATTATTTTAAACAGATCTGTTTGGTGATGGTGTTGAAGATGGTCTGGAAAGAGGCAAAGTGGAGGCAGGGAGGCCTGTCAGTCAATGTTCATGAGTGGCCAACAGGAGATGGCAAGGCCCTGCATCTGAGTACGCTGGGAGGGGTGGAGGTAAATTGTATCTGAAAGTTTACAGGAATTTTTTACTGTGTGAAATTTGGGTCAAGTTGTTACATCAAGCCAATTATCTTCTTTCCTACAGAGAAACTCTTTAAATGACAAGAAATGTTTTATATTTACAATATTTGTATATATGTGAGAGAGACAGAGACGGGAGTATTACTGACTAGTATGTAAGTAAATACTGTTAAAAGATTGTATTGTTTCTGAATATTGATCAATACAATACATTACATTAAGATGATAGGAAAAACCCATAATCATCTCAATAAATGCAGAAAAAACATTGGGAAAACTCAATGCCTCTTCATGTAAAAATCTCGGGGCTGGCCTGGTGGCCGAGTGGTTAAGTTCGTGCACTATGCTTTGGCGGCCCAGGGTTTTGCCGATTTGGATCATGGGTGCAGAGCTAGCACTGCTCATCAGGCCATGGTGAGGTGGCATCCCACATGCCAAGCACTAGGAGGACCCACAACTAAACAATATACAACCATGTATTGGGGGCAATTTGGGAGAAGAAGGAAAAATTTAAAAATCTTAAAAAAACAACTCGTAAAAGCAGGAATAGAAGGAAACTACTTCAACATAATAAAGGCCACATAGGAAAAGCCCACAGCCACCATCACGTTCAATGGATAAACACTGACAGCTTTCCCTCTAGGATCAGGAACAGATAAGAATGCTCGCTCTCATCACCTCTGTTCACCGTAGTGCTGGAAGTCCTAGCCAGAGCAATTGGGCAAGAAAAAGAAACAAAAGGCATCGAAATTGGAAAAGAAGAAGTAAAATTATTTCTGTTTGCAGATGACAGGATTTTACATCGAGAGAACTCTACAGATTCCGTGAAAAACTTGGTAGAATTAACAAACAAATTTATCAAAATGTCGGAATACAAAATAAACACATTCAAAGTGGTTGCACTTCTGAAAACTAATAATGAGCAATACAAAATGAAATTAAGAAAGTTATTCCTTTTACAATAGAGTCAAAAAGAAGAAAATATTTAGGAGCTAAATTAACCAACGAGATGAAAGACTTGTACACTGAAAACTACAAAACATTGCTGAAAAAAGTTAAAGATAATCTACATAAAGGGAAAGACATCCCATGTTCACAGGCTGGAAGATGTCAGTACTACCCAAAGTGATGTAAGACTGAATGCAATCCCTATCAAAATCCCTATGTTATTATTTGCAGAAATAGAAGC
>NW_025794613.1:0-3515 GCF_021613505.1 Equus quagga | reverse complement strand
GGCCCGGGTCCTGAGTGCCCGTCGCCAGGGCAGGCGGAGGCCCACGCGGACAGCCGGAGCGGGTGGGCCGTGAGATGGGGTGCGTGAGGGCAGCCGCGCCGTCCCCTCCCTGCGTCCCTCGGGGCGCGGTAGGCCCCGCCCGGGCCCGACTGTCCCCGCTCCGTCCCCGCTCCCTCCCGGCGGCGGCCTCCCTCAGGCCCACCCCTCCAGCCCTCGCGCCAGCTCTGCAGATGCGCGGCCTCTGGTCCTGCTGGGGCCGCTCTTCTTCGCGGCGCGGTCTGTGTCTCCCAGGGTCTCGCTGGGAGGAGGCCCCGCGCGCCGGCTCAGTCAGACCCGGGGTCCCCTCCCTGGGTCTACACCATAGGTGGCAGCCCAGCACCCGGGCCTGGGGCAGGAGGACAGGAGCTCCATGCAGGGATGGGAAGCAGAGGTGGCAGCCCTGTTCCTCCCTGGCGGCACTAAGGCCAACTGCGCCCTAGACCCAGCCCTCCTCACTACCCCAGCCCTAACTCGAGCCTGACCCTGACCCTAACTCGATCCTGACTCTGACCCTAACTCGATCCGACCCTGAGTGCAGCCCTGCCCCTGACCATGAGCCGCCTGCCCTGGCGACTGTCCCACCTTCTAGATACGCAGATATCTAGGGGAAAAAATAAAGCACTATGAGGCGTGGAGAGAACAGCTGTGCTGAGATTCGAGTCTTAAGTGGCCTGTTGTAGCAGGCATCAAATGGAAAGTGTGGCGTGTTTCTAGAAATTATGAAAAGTGTTTAGAATGCTGATATAAAAGACAATTCATAATTGCTTACCATTTTCGTGTTTCCTACGGTTAAAGGTGAAAGAGTTCTAATATATGTGATTAAAGCTGCTAGAAATTAATAAGAAAAAGAGCTCTGTATTTAAGGAAAGTAAGGTGTAAATTTTTAATCAAGAGGGTATAAAGAATGGAATATTTTTGTTTGATGGGTTAAGAAAAGATAAACCTGTGCTAAAGTACTAGGTGAAAAAAAAAAAGAAAGACTTTGGGACAAATTCTGAAGGCAAATAGAAAGTTGTAGAAGGTTTGTGAAGGAGAAATTCTGAAAGGAGTTTTATGCCTGGTGAAGTTGGCTAAGATTGAAATGAATCTAATTAAGTAAATGGGTTTTAATATGAAAAAGTAAAGTGGTACAGAAATTAAAATTTGGTTTTCTCTCAAAGGATAATTGTCTTGAACTTTTGGTCTGCTCTTGATAAAGAGGTTATAAAAGGTGTTCCTTTGAGTAAGTCTACCTAAAAGACAAATCCGTTTTGTTAGTATAATGACTGAGGTCACTCTTAAGACTTTTGATTGTTTCTGTTGTCACTTTAAATGGATACCTGAGCATTGTCTCACAGTGAGCGTTGTTTGAACAAGTGTTTTCAAATCTTTTGATATTTTTGACAAGCTTCTCCCTCAAGAATATTCAAGTCCCGAATGAAGGCTGTCTTTTAACCTGGTAGAAGGGGGAGGATTTCTCTGGGGATTTTCAGACGGCCCCTGGGACTTCGGAGAGACATTTGCTCTCCCTTCCTGTAAGGTGGAAGATTCTAAACTAATTAGGCTTCCTTGGTAGGTTAATTTACATTGGGAAGCATTATCAGATAAGTGATGATAATCTTTCCTAAGTGGTATTATGTGGGTAAATATTACTGATATAAGTGTTTTGAAAATTAGATAACATTCCTAAAATTCTGATCTGTCCTGGCTATCAGCCATAATTCTAACTATTATTTTAAGGTGTTGTATATCAGAAATAATAAGTTTCTCTGTCAATTGTCATTTTTAAGTCTTTTGTTGTCTACAGTTGGTTGTTCTACTCTGATGCTTTTTGCTTTTGCAAATACTTCTCATCTTCAGAGACATTCATGGAAAAGACTCTGACACTTACTCTGGATTACAGTTTTCTGATAAACTTTCAGATCACAGAACTGGACTGGATAAGAAATTACAGAAATCTAATGGAGAAACGGATAACCTCATAGATCCTCCTAACAGGAACTTAAGCTCAGTAATCAATTATACAGGACTGTGTGAACTGATGAGGATGATTATGACTTTTTATGACTTTTATTTGAAATATTGTTGATTCTTTTGATGTTTGGTTTTGTTTTGTTTCCTCAGATTTAAGGAAATCTTTTCTCTTATGCTGACTATGACTTACAGCAATTTGGTGATAGTATACCTTTATGAGCAAAACTGAAACATTTATCTTTTTCTCCCTACCTGATCCCTCCAGAATTTGGAAACCTCGTAAGAGAGTGAGTATGGTTGTTTCATGGCAATATGGTTATTTGCATAAGTTCAATAAGAATCTGTCCTCCTTATAACAGGACACGTTTGTTATCTTACCAAAGCTTTGACTGGAATGTCATATTTGAGAGAAACATACAGACTCAGATATGACAATACTGCCTTTGAGGAAGAGGGTTGACTTTCTGGAAATAAAGCCACTTGGAAATATGGGCCTGGTACCTTGTTTACAGAGATTCTGGCAATCTTACCTGGTAAGTAAGGAAGCTTGCTTATCTGGCCCGTGCAAGGAACCTCAGAATATTTGGGGGGACCTCAAGAAGAGAGAAATCCACCCAAATCGGTAGGTACTGCAGGCAAAATCTGACAGCATGTCCTTGGCTTGGCTTTTCTGGCCTCGAGAGGCCTTCACAGTTCAATCTGAGATTCCTCATAAAAATTCCAGCAAAGCAGATTTAACAGAGCCTGTATAATCCGTTACTATTACTTCCTGCACTTACGTAAATAATTGGACCAAGTTGTATTGAAACTACACTTTATTTGCAAACCAGTTCATCTTAATTTGGCTATCTTTTGTAAAAATGAGGGTGATTTTAGAGAGAAAAGAATTACGTTTCAGTAGAAACTATAGTACGCATTTATGGATATTAGATTCTAGCTCTTCTCCTCTACAAGAGTCATCTATTACTAGTCATAATGTCTCCTTGTGGCCATCTGTCTCTGATACCTGGGATTTCCCTGGCCACAATCAAACCTTTTCCTTCAATACTGCTGCCCAAATACTAACTAGATTTGCCTTGTCACAGGTAGATCATAAGCAACAAGTTCCAAAGGTAAAGCCCCCAACTTATGGATACACACAGGATGGACTATATGAAATTTGGGACGAATATATTTGGCTCACCCCTACTAGTGGTCAACTCAGTCAAAAGGCCACTCTGTGTTGGGAACAAACCAATCACACCTGTGATACATACCTAATAGCACCCGACCTATGGGAAAAATTCCCCGTTATATGTGTTCTGGAAAGGCACCCAAAGGAGAGCTCCACCACTTCCAGTTCTCAGCTAGGTAAGCTGGGTTTAACACTGCATGAGGTCTACTAAACATTTATTCCTCAAAATGTATAATGTGGTTAGATTTTTATTTTGATAAATCAGTTAATCAAGTGCTAATTTAGTAAGAAATTTATTTTCCTGAATCAGGAAATTACTGCAGTGTCTAACACAACCCCATTTATAAAG
>NW_025794612.1:0-6755 GCF_021613505.1 Equus quagga | reverse complement strand
GCTGGTCAGTGGGAGAAACTTGTTTCTCAGCTTTGTGGAGATGACATTTGAATTTAACACTCATCATGTCTGTAGCTCTGTGGTTTTAAGGCCTACCACCAGTTTTAAGCGTACTGAGGTGGTGGGAGCCACAAACTATCTAAGGCCATGAGAGCAGAGGCTAAAGGGTAGCAGTGTTTCTAGTCACTGGTTCCCAGACCGGATATTGCTTTCATAGTGGGAATTTTAAACCACACCAGGTAGCGGATTCAAGGGGAGAACAGAGTGGGGGAGTCTTTGTAAATAAGATACTTGACCATGGGGAGTAGAGCTGAGAGAGAAGAAGGAGCTTCACCTCACACGTCCCTTCTTGCTCAAGCACCACATGGGTAACATTTTTATTGTACAAACTGGGAATTCGCTTGTTGAATCTAAGAGTGTGGTTCTCGTAAAAATCAAGTGGTCTAATCAGTTCTATTAGTTAATTTATTTTTATTTTGAATGTTTGAACATGGTAATTGTTCAGTTTGGGGGAAATCAAGGAAATATAGTTAAAAAGCAAGGGAGGAAGAAGTGATTAAAGCCATTTGTCTTTCAGGTGACCAGAGTGAGAGGATGAAAAATCAAATTAAGCAGATGATGGACGTTTCTCGGGTATAATCCTTTCTGTCGAGCCCCTAAGTGCCTGTGACTTCTTACTGCGCTGAGCTTTTAAGAATACTTCTTTCTCTTCTGCAATTTTTAGACCCAAACTGCAATATCGGTGGTTGAAGAGGATCTAAAACTTTCACAAGTTAAGCTTAGAGCGTCGATGTCCACTGAGTGTAACCTGAAAGGTGGGTCACTTCTTCAGAAGAAATTGCCGTATATTGGGAAGCTGTAGAGTTGCGCTGGAAAGATAAAGAATGGCTTCCTGCTTTCATGTTTCTGACGCCTCTTAGCATCCCCCCTCAGCAAGTTCTCAGGTCCTGTGCGCGCACACAAGGTTCGAATGTTTTATCCTTACAGACCAAATAAAGAAATTAGAAGATGATCGCAGTTCCCTGGAGGCTGCCAAAGCTGGACTAGAGGATGAGTGCAGCACCTTGAGGGAGAAAGTGGAGGTTCTGAACGAGCTCTATCAGCAGAAGGAGATGGCTCTGCAGAAGTAAGATTTCGTGGTTCATTGGTAACAGTATGGTCATACAACTAAATGCGTGTGCTGCTATTGATAATTCCGTCTTTTTTTTAAGAGGATTTACCATCTATAATCAGTGTAGATTTGTCTTTCTTTCTTTCTTCCTCGTTTCCCATAGCTTGCATTTTTCTTTCCATTGTAACAAGTTGTCAGAAATTGTTGCCTGTAATTTATTTGAGAGGGGAGTGGTTTCCTGGAACTAAGAGCAGTTACTACCGTGGAAGGGCTTTTTTTGAAGATCCACACCCTCTTATGGCTCCCTCGCTTATTTCACTTTTCTTTCTCTGTGGTCAGTTGTGTAATTCTGATTTGCCTTGCAGTGTTCTTCCAGTTCTTAATAGAGACTTTAAAAATGCAGAGCGGTTTGTATGACATGATTTTTAGTAGAATAAATACTTCAAAAGGAATATTTAGATATTGAAGGTATTGAGTTTGGAACTTAATATAATCAAATACTCAGACTAAACGTTACATATTGACATTGCGGCAAGGGTGTTGGGAGTTTTAAATACAGAAATACCTGTTGGATGTGTTTATTTAGGTGTTAATCTGAAGTATACATCTCAAATTTGGAGGTAGGTATTTTTTGAAAGATGCACTTCTGTAGAACATTGTAAGTTTTTTTCTCCACAAAAATACCTGAGTTCTCTAAAAATAGGTTGTCAGTGGCAGTTGCGTTTGTGCTGGCTCCTATACTTTACCCTTCGGCATATATGGCAGTCTGTAAGGAAGCTTATCTTGCTGAGCAAATTTAATCCTGTTAAAATGCTTAGGCTGTTATTGCCTGATGCCATTAAACAAGGAAAGTCCACTGCTAACTTTTTCTCTAATTCTTACCAAGCAGTCAGTTTAGATTTTCCAGATTTTGTTCACGCCGGATCTAAATATCTGGCCTGCTTCAGAGAAGTATTTCTTGTTTCATTACCTTTTGTTTTAAAGAGCACTTCTCTGCTACCAGCAGTAAGCTGAGTTACCTAAATGGCATTTGTTTTTCTTGATGGTACAGTCATTGTGGCACTGTTTCATTCAGTTCCTCCCGCATGCACCCAGTCACCATGGCTGCTTCGTACCCTGCTCTCCATCCCCCGAGTCGCTGTGTTAGTCCAGGCTCATATCATCTTTCCTGCCAGTCCCTAACTAATCGCCTTGCTCCACTTTCTCTTTCTTAGACCCTTTCTTCCAAACTCTGGTTAATTTTCTCTGCAACCACTCGAGTGGACTTTATAAAATACAAGTCTATTCCATGTCATGTGCGTAAAATCTATCCAGGATGCCCCATTCCCTTCCGGGTCAATTCCTGACTCGTGAGCAGGCACACAGGGCTCTTGCTGTCAGTCGTCCTGAGCTGCCTCTCCAGGTGCGTTTCCTGCAGCTCCTTCTCATGCTTCCTGACCTGCAGCCACACTGAACACACTTCCTCATGCCACTCGGAGCCTCTTTGTCATCGTGCCTGTTGCTTTCTCTGCAGTGAAGGTGTCCTTTTACGTTATTTCCTCCTGGCAGTCTCCTGCCTACTCAAGTTGTATGTTCCTTAAGATCATTTTTGGGGTGAGTTGTGGTATAAATGGTAGGTAGCAATAGAGACTGGATGAGTATTCGTTTTTTTCTTGTAACTCCTAAATATATATTTAGGTTTACATCTGCCTCTTGCTATTTCCTTTCTACTTGATGGCCTGTTCTGTGTTCCTTTTTCGCTCCCTCCTGTCTTCTGGATCGCTTCAGTATTTTTAATCAGCTTTCCCCCTGTTTAAGCTTGGTACTTGTCTCATGTAATTACCCTAAAGACCACAACCTATACCCTGCACTTAAAGTCTGACATAAAGATTTACCTCTTCCTGGGCTTCAGCCCCCTCCTGACTTGGATACTGTGGTGGTAATGTGTTGCTACTTAAACTCCACAGGATGTTTTGATTTCCTCTTATGCTGCTTTCGCGGCAGTGTTCATCCGATCGGCACACATATTTCTAGCAGTTCTTCCTTCTCCCCTGCGTCTCCCACCTTCCATGTGGGATCACTGTCATTGCACTTGAGGAGCAACCTGTAGTGACAGATTTGATCAGTTTATCTTTGTATGAAAACATCTTTATTTTGACTCCATTTTTTAAGGATCTTTCTACTGGCTATAGAATTTTCACAGTTTTCTGATTTCAGCCTTTAAAGATAACCAGTTACTTTCTGCTTTTAAAGTTTCTTTGAGGAATCCATTGTCAGTCTTATTTTCCCTGTTCACATGTCTCACTCCTGCGCTTGCTGCCTGGAGACGTTCTTTTGGGTTTTCAGCGGTTTTGGTGGGAGGTGCGTTGGCGTGGGTGTTTTTGTTTTTTCTGCTCCCTTCCCCTCCCCCTTCTTTGCTCTTTTGCGTTTATGTTACTTGGGGTCGTCAGCACCTCTTGAATTTTTGGGTCTTCATATATTGATTCTGCTTCATTCTCTCTTTTCCTTTGAAGATTCCACTTAAATATTTTTTATTATTTCCAGTGTGTCTCCTACATTCTTATCTGTATTTGCTTTGTTCTGGATGGAGTTTTTTTTCTGACCTATCTTCTAGTGTGCTAAAATTCACTTGAGTTGTCAAATCTGCTGCTAAAATCAATGACTGAGTTCTTAATTTCAGTTTTATAGTTTCTAGGAACTAAAATTCCTAGTTTTCACTTTTACTTCCTTGAATATATAAGGCACAATATTTTTAAAGTCTGTGCGATAATTCCATTATGTGGATACCTGATGGGTCCATTTCTTTTGTCTTTTAGATTTTGATCACAATGTCTTGTGGAGGGCCTCGTCAGTTTTGGTTGAGTGGTGAACATTGTATATGATAATTATAGAGGAAATTAGAGGCCTAGGATAATGTTTTCCTGCAGAAAAGATTGAGTTTATTTCTAACTTGTTGCCATTACTTTAATCCAATCAGCAATTAAGATCATTCAAAAATGGCCTTGTCCCTTCAAAGGACACTGTATTGCTTGTTTGGCACTTCAAGTGCACAGCTCTTTCTAGTCTCACCCCAAGCCTAGGGCTTTTACTAGAAGCTCCCTCATTGGCAGCCTTGAACTCCACTTCACTTTGCTTTGAACCCAGGATCTCTTGGAAGTTCTGCTCGGCCTCCTTATGTCTCTGCATTGTCTTCAATTCATGGATGAACCCAGGAAACCCAGATGCCAGGCTTAGTTGTAGTTCTGGAATTCCTTTTTTGGTGAGGAAGATTGGCCTTGAGCTAACATCTGTTGCCAATCCTCCTCTTTTTGCAGAGGAAGATTGTCACTGAGCTAACATCTGTGCCCATCTTCCTCTGTTTTGTATGTGAGACATGCCTCAGCCTGGCATGATGAGGAGTGTGTAGGTCCGCACCCGGGATCCCAGCTGTGAACCCTGGGCCACTGAAGCGGAGCACACGGACTTAACCACTGCGCCACCGGGCTGGCCCCTGGAATTCCTTTCTCTACTGGATCTTGGCCTCATACATTCATTTGTTAGCCGACATGTTAGGTCTCTGACGCCTTCACATTCTTTATATTTTTGTCCAGTGTTCTAGCTGTTCTCAGTGTTCTCCGACTAACTCAGGCTTTACTGGAAGCAAAATTTTCTCTCTGATCTTTCTTCAAGACTCAGTTTCTCACATCTCTTCCTCGGCTGGAGTGAGGGATTTTCTGTTGTTACGTGCATCTTTTCTCCATTAAACTGTGAGCTCTTAGTGCAGGGGTAGTACTTTGCTCATACTTTTTTTATCTTAGCATCTTTCTACATGACCAGTATATTACAGCCACACATTAAATATTTGCTGAAGTATTGAATGGGCAGTTATAAACGAATACATATGCTTTTTCTCTTTGTTATTAGCTCTTTTTACCATGGCTCTTCTCATTTTGATTCTGATTCATAGCAAATTAAGTTTTAAGTATCTTTTGAATCAGAGCTATGAGTAAAGAAGTACAAGAATAACAAGAAAATAGCATTTTTAAACCATTCAATATTGCTACCATCGCATCTATGTTAGAGTCAATTGAAATCTTGAGCTTGAAGGTTGTTGGGTTAAAACCAGTTTCCAGTGGATGATACCTCGATTATGGGACAGTTTGGATTCTTTTTCTATTCAGTAGACATTGCCGATTCTTTTTCCTTAATCACAAGTCCATTGAGAATAGGTAGCAGGAGTTCTATATCTGAGTGTGGAAATGTCCTGTGGTTGATTGCACAGTTAGAAGTTATATACAGTTATGTATGGTTACATACAGATAATACAGTTACATATACTATAACTGATGTATAAGTTAGAAGATACGTTCTAAATGCTCTTTGTTGGGCTGACCATCTTTATCATAGTACCAGTCTTGGATTGGGAAGCATTCCTTCCATGGGAGAGCTAAGAGAAGGAATTATCCGCTCTTTACCCTAGTAAGCTTGATTGTGTTACATTGATTGGCCCTGGCTTTTCCACATTGAAGTAAAATGAGCTTTCATCATCTCAAGCCCAAGAAACTTGCCCGTGGAGCGCATAGTGTTTTTACATTTATTTGTTTTACTTACTAGTGAGTAGAGAACTGTGAGGAGAAGTTAGAAAGTGCTGGGGGTATGCCAACAGGCCAGAGACTGATTTTCTCCCCCTCAATGGCAGGTTTGAGTTTCTTTCTGACTTGGTGTGTCGGCATTTTAGAGAGGATGGGCGGTAACATTTGAGTAGAGGCCTTCAGACAGACTGCTGGGAAGAAAGAGAAACACTTTGACTTGACAGCTGATTTTTCTCTTAGGAAGCTGAGTAAGGAGGAGTTTGAGCGGCAGGAGAAGGAGCAGCGGCTGTCAGTCGCAGACGAGAAGGTGGTGCTGGCGGCCGAGGAATTGAAAACTTACAAGTAAGTTCAGCTCTGGAGAGGGTCTCAGCGGCGGATGAAACAACTTCTTTTAAAAATGAGTTTTACACTGTGTGGAATAAAATAGCATAGAAGTATAAAGAAATGGTCAAAAAGCATGAATACATTTAATTCACATGAGAAAAAGTAAATTTTAAGTTAACAAAAGAAAAAATGTTAAATTGACAAAAATTTCCTTATACCCAAGACTATAAGGGAACTTGGTTCCTACCAAGGGTTCTGGGTGGTTTTTTATATTGATATAATTCTTTTAGGAAGGCAGTTTGCTATATGGTGTATCAAAAACCTTTAAAATGATAGTACCATTTGAGAGACCCAATTGTCATAGCTGTGGGAAATTTTCTGTAGATGTAATTACAGGAAGAAAATGCTTTATGGGGGAAGATATTCATAGCAGGATTATTTGAGAATTTATTGGGGAACAGTTCGGGACATTATAACGTACCAACTCTGATTCTTCAGCCATTAAATGATAAATAAGAACATTACGTAGTATTAGTTTTGATCGTATTTTACTCTTATTATAACCATGTAAAATATGTTTTATATGTATGGATGAACTCTATGAGGGTACAGATGTTAGAGTAAAGGGAACATGTTGAGATTGTTTAAAATTTGATTGAGTTGTGCTTTGGTTGATAAAATCAAGTGTTATTCTTAGGCAGAGAATTGAAGAAATGGAGGATGAATTACAGAAAACCGAGCGCTCATTTAAAAACCAGGTAATAATTATA
>NW_025794611.1:0-3546 GCF_021613505.1 Equus quagga | reverse complement strand
CCCCCCCCCAACCACCCGTATTCTGTCCGGACCCTCTGTGGTGGCATGCTGCCCCTGCACTGGGGAAAGCCGGCTGGCTTACTCAGCCACCCAGTCCAGTGCTAATCTCTTCCAGAAATACCCACACAGACACAGCCAGAAACGACGTTTAAGCAGAGCTCGGCAAACCACGGCCCAGTGAAGCTGATGTGTGAAATGAGCCATCGCGCCTTCCTTTGTTCTTCCTCTTGAATGCTCATTCTGTTTAATTTGTATGTCCCTAAGGAATAACATCATTGAGCATCTTTCTGTGTCCTTATTTGCCTTTGGTGCAGCGTCTGCTCACATCTTTTGCTCATATTTGCTGGGTTGTTGGTTTTGAGAGATAATCAGAGAACTCACCTCATGGGGTTTCCGTGAAGATTAAATGAGTTAATAAAGGTAAAGACTTTGAAGAGTGTCTGGAACAGAATAAGGTCTCAATAAAGATCATGTCACTACTTCCGCCTCCCACACCCATGCCAAAAGTTGCCTGTTATTCCCAATCTCCACAAGAGTTTAGGAAGAGTTAACCCCTTAGTAAGGGTTAGACCAGCATTTCTCAAAGTGCCATCCCCAGACCAACAGCATCCGCACCTCCTGGGAACTTGTCAGAAATGCAGCTTCGAAGGCCCTGTCCAGACCTACTGAGTCAGCAGCCTCTGTTCTAGCAAGCCCTTCAGGGGATTGTGATGCCCGTGAAAGTTTGAGAACCACTGCTGCAGGCGGAATCCTGTGCCTGCAACAGAATAATAGTTAAGAAACATCCCTACTCTTACTTTGCTGCCATGGTGAACAAAATCCAGCTTCTAAAAACCAGCCTGTAATTCAGGCGAGATGGCTGTAGGGGCAGAAGAGAGAAAGATATCCTCCACTGACTGAGACCGCACAGGTATCAGGAAGACTGAATACAGGTCCAAACACCCAAATCCAACCACACCAGGATCATCACGTTAATAAAAACTACACAGCACTTCAACAAATGGTGCTGGGAAAACTGGACAGCCACATGTAAAAGAATGAAAATTGACCATTCTTTTTCACCATTCACAAAAATAAACTAAAAATGGATCGAAGACCTAAAGATTAGGCCTGAAACAGTAAGTCTTCTAGAAGAGAATATAGGCAGTAGACTCTTTGGCATCAGTTTCAAGAGTCTTTTCGGACACCATAACCCCTCAGACGAGGGAAACAATAGAAAGAATAAACAAATGGGACTTCATCAGACTAAAGAGCTTCTTCAAGGCAAGGAAAACAGGATTGAAACAAAAAACCAGCCTACTAATTGGGAAAAAATATTTACAAGTTATTTATCTGACAAAGGGTTAATCTCCATAATATATAAAGAACTCACACAGCTCAACAACAAAAAATGGGCAGGGGACATGAACAGACATTTCTCCAAAGAAGATATACGGATGGCCAATAGACACATGAAAAGATGTTCATCATTGCTGATCATCATGGAAGTGCAAATCAAAACTACGCTAAGATATCACCTTACACCTGTTAGAATGGCAAAAATATCCAAAACCAAGAGTGACAAATGTTGGAGAGGCCGTGGAGAAAAAGGAACCCTCATACACTGTTCGTGGGAATGTAAACTGGTGCAGCCACTATGGAAAACAGTATGGAGATTTCTCAAAAAGTTAAAAATAGAAATACCTTATGACCCAGCCATCCCACTACTGGGTATCTATCCTGAGAACCTGAAATCAGCAATTCCAGAAGTCCCATGCACCCCTATGTTCATCGCAGCATTATTCACAATAGCCAAGACGTGGAAGCAACCTAAGTGCCCAGCAACTGATGATTGGATAAAGAAGATATGGTATATATATATATACAATGGAATACTACTCACCATAAAAAAGGACAAAGTCGTCCCATTCACAACAACATGGATAGACCTGGAGGGTATTATGTTGAGTGAAATAAGCCAGACAGAGAAAGACGAACTCTGTATGACTCCACTCATAGGTGGTAGTTAACATATAGACCAAGAGAACTGATCAGTGGTTACCAGGGGAAAGGCGGGGTGGGGAGAGGGCACTAAGGGTGAAGTGATGTACCTACAACATGACTAATAATGATGTACAACTGTAATTTCACAAGGTTGTTAAATATTATAATCTTAATAAAAAAATTAGAATCATACTATAGATAATTTTTAACCATTTTACACACACACACACACAAACTAAACAGCAACAACAAACTATGGCTGTTACAGAGCAATCAGGCAAGTAAAAGAAACAAAGACATGCAAATTGAAAAGGAAAATGTAAAATTATCTCTGTTCGCAGAGGACATGATCCCATATGTAGAAAACCCCCAAGAGTCCACTGAAAAAATGTTAGAACTAATAAACAAAGTCAACAAAGTTGTGGGACACAAAATCAACACCCAAAAGGCAGTTGCGTGTCTACACACTAACAATGAAAAATCCCAAAAGGAAATTAAGAAAACAATTCCAATTACAACATCAAAAAAGAATGAAATAGTTAGGAACAAACTTAACCAAGGAGGTGAAGGACTTGAACACAAAACATTGCTGACAGAAATGAAAGACACAAATAAATGGAAAGACAGCCCATGCGTAAGGATTGGAGGACTTGACGTTAACATGACAATACCACCCAAAGTGGTCTACACATCCAGTGCAATACCTATGAAAGTCCCAACGGTATCTTTTGCAGAAATAGAGAAATCCATCCTAAAATCCATATGGAATCTCAAAGGACCCTGAATGGCCAAAACATTTTGAAAAAAATGAACAAAGTTGGAGGTGTCACTATTCCTGATTTCAAAACTTACTACCAGGCTACAGTAATCAAAGCAATGTGATACTGGCATATAGACAGACGTACAGACCAAAGGAATAGAATAGAGAGACTGGAAATAAACCCTCTTGAAACCTTTTTGACAAGTGTGCCAAGACCACTCAATGGGAAAGGACAGTCTTTCCAACAAACAGTGCTGGGAAAACTGGATCTCCACCTGCAAAAGAAGGAGGTTGGACTCTTACCTTACACTATTTACAGAAATTAATTCAAAGTGGATCAAAGACCTAAATGAAGTGCTAAAGCTGTAAAACTCTTAGAAGAAAACATAGAGGAGAAGCTTCATGACTTTAGATTTGGCAATGATTTCTAGGATATGACACCAAAGGCACAGACAGCAAAAGAAAAAATAGATCAATCGGACTACATCAAATTAAAAACTTCTCTGAATCATGGGACATGATCAACAGAGTGAAAATGCAATGCACAGAATGGAATAAAATGTTTGTAAATCAAGTATCTGTTAAAGGATTAATACCCAGACTATATAAAGAACTCCTACAACCAAACAACCAAAAAACAAACAACCCAATTAAAAAATGGCAAAAGACTTGAACAGACATTTCTCCGAATAAGATATACAAATGACCAACAAGTACATGAAAGATGCTCAATGTCACTAATCTTAGGGAAATGAGAACCAAAACCACAATGAGATACCACTTCACATCCATTGCAATGGCTA
>NW_025794610.1:0-3802 GCF_021613505.1 Equus quagga | reverse complement strand
ACTCTAGCAGACAGGCTCCTGACCCACTTTCAGATGAGAAAGTTGAACTGGTTGAGAAAGTGCAGAACTCTAATGCAGAGACTGAGGACTTCAGGAATGTGCAAAAGAAGCTCAAGCTCAAGCAGGATGTGATCACGTGGGACTGAAGGAAGTCTGCTCCCTCAAATCTGCAGAAGTCGTGCTCCTAGCAGTAAATCGTACACAGGAACGATTTAAATTTCCTGCTGGGCCTTGCCCCCAAGTCGCTGTGCTGTGTGAGTCAGCCCGAAACCGAGCGGGGAGGGGCCTGGGGATGGGGCGGAGCATGCCGGCCAGAGCCCATAGGCCAGGAGCCTGACAGTTTCTGTTGACGTTGCAGCTGAGGGGAGGGGTGCTGAACATGAGCCTGCCGGCCGGCCGGCCGGCCGGCCCGCCGGCCCCATCACGTCGTCGGCCTTGGGTCGACTGTGAAAATAAACACAGTCTTTTCCAAAGGAGTGGAGACCTTCCTGCGAGGTTCTGGGTTGGTGGCCCTCAGAGCAGAGCTCAAGCTCGGTGGCCGGCACCATAAGCACTGGGGGGGCTTCTCAAGGTGCACAACACCCTGCTGATGGGGCGAGAGATCTGCAACGGGGACAGAGGTGCCGAGGGTCGGCAGCCTGGACCGGGTTCCCTCAGATGGGGGTGGGGCGCTCCCAAGGCTGAAATGCTGACGCGAAGGGTCCCAAGAGGACCGTGAGAACCTCCCGTCTGCACAGGGCAAAGGCTCGGTCGGTGGCTGCTGGGCCCACGACGGGGCAGAGGGTGGGTAGCCGCATCTCCCGCTTGCAGGGGAGCCATCCAAAACAGGACCAGGCCCGAGTCAGCAGCCTCAATGGTGGGACAGAGGAGGGGCGAGAAGAAATCGGCTTCAGAGAATCCCTCCGGAGAAACCCACTTTGGGGGAGGTGGGGGCCGGTAGTCGTGAGGAAGCTGCGGGAGTGAGCAGAAGGCCCTGGATCAGGAAAGGGCGACCTGCGCGCGCGCGGGGCCGGAGAGCCCCGGCTCGCCAACCCACTCACCCCGTGTGTGGAACTCGGGGGCTCCTGGGGGCTCATCTGGCAAGGGGCAGCCTCCGAGGGGCTTCTCCTGGAACCTCCCTCCTGGGCCCAAACCCAGGAGGTTGATGGCCAGCTCTGCGGCAACAGTGCCAAGCCTACCCAGTGTCTTCTCCAACAAGACTCTCCTCAGGAGATCCTTTGGCTCCCTTGGGCCCACACCTGCTGTCAGGAGGTCTCCGAAACCCTGTGGGCACCTGCTCAGGCAGCTGGAAGAGCAGTATGCTCAAGGCTCCCGGAGGCCAGGAGACTCTCCGTCCCTCGGGCCACATCTCCACCCCTGCCTCTCAGGCCCCCTCTCGGGAATCCCAGGTGCTTTCACAGCTGACCGCCCTCTAGTGGAAAGAATGCGGACTCCACGGGCTGCGGCTGGACGCTTGCCACAGCACAGGCTTGCATGGAGGCTCTGTTCTAGGGAAGGGAAGGAAAGAAAAGTGGGGGCCAAACGCTGTCAAGCCTGACAGGCCCCCCACACCTGGGAGCGGACCACCAGGCATCCAGGGCACGGGCCTCGACCCTCAGCCCTCCTCTGCGTGTCTCCTCCGGCACCCTTTGGGCTCAAGCCGGCCCTGCATTCCCTGCCGCGCACCCTGTGCCCTCCTCACCTCCCTGCCCACGTGCAACCGCTCAGCTCCTCCCAGGGGCCTCCTTCTCCTTCACGTGGGCCCAGAGCCTTGGAGCATCCCACTTGGGAATGTGCTGGCGGGGCCGGAGGAGGCCTGGGCCGAGGAGGCCAGGACTACGTGTGGCTTTGTCTCCAGCTCGGCCAGGGGGACTATGCTGAAGTGATCGGACCCACACCATGCCCTGGGAGCCAACCGCTTGGGGCTCAGCCCCGGCAGGGGCAGCGGGACTCTGCAAAAGCCTGGGCCTCGCTCCGCCTTCCCTCGACCCCCTTCCCAGCCCTACCCGCTCGCCAGCTTCACTCACCACCCTTCGCCCCGGCTGGGCTCTCACAACCCTCCTGGGCTGGGAAGCCCGCCCCCGCCCCCGCCACCGCCAGTCTCCCCCCCAGACGCACACTGTCCTCCCTTCCTCCCTTGAAGCCCACCCCAGGGTCACCTCCACCTCGACCTCTCAGCTCTCCCCACACCCTCCGGTCCCTCCCTGTGTCCACTCTCCGGGTCCCCCGCCACATCCTCTCCCCATCTAACCCTCGCCGCTTCACCACCCGCAGGCCTCTCCCGCAGCTTGCCTGAGGAACCTCTGGATGGACGGGAATTGAAATACCCTCCTCATCCGAGGAAGCTTAGACATCAGGACTCCCCCCGCAGCCTCGGGAACTTTGAGTGACATCCTCTCTTCCCCAGAGCCGCACAAGGCCCATCCAGGCAAACTTCGCTCCTTCCCAGGATCTGCTCCCCTCTCAACCTGTGGGGTGGGCGGGAGGCACGACTGGGACACTGGGACGTTGGATCCCCTGCTTCTAGCCCCAGCCTTGCCCATTCGATCCTGTGAACGGGGAGGACAGAGTCTTCCTGATCCTAGGCAAAGAACTCCATTGCCCTCAAGATAGGAAGACTCAACAAGGCTTTAGGAATCCTTCAGGTGGAAGCAGACAGGGAGAAAACAAATCCGTGTTTTATTGGGACTTACAGAAGGAGAGTCTACTCACTGGGGATGGGTGCGGAACGGCACAAGCCAAAGGAGAAAGGGAGTCTTCTCTCCAGAAAATACAAAGGAAAGTGTCCGCGTCGCCAGAAGAAAACCCATCATCGTCCCTCCCCAGTTCCTTCGGTGCTGTGGAATGGCGTCTGCTTGTGCTCCATCTCTGGGGAGCGCTCTCACGTCCCCATCGGAAATGCAGCCCCGCTGCCCTGGGACCACGTCCAAGTCACTGAAGCCGTGTCATGAGAAGCCTGTGCCCACGAGGACCCAGGCAACGTCCTTGGCCACCGCTCTCTGAGACAGTCTCTTGCGTGGGAGATGGAGCACCTTGGCCCATGGCTGGCACATGAGCGCCCTCGGGGAAGCACCGCCACTAATCCAGCAACAAATCTCCAGATGCCAGGGGATGCCTGACGGCTGTGCTTCCCTTAGGAACGATCAGCTCCCAAGTGAAAGGGCCCATGAGACTTGCTGACCCAACTCATGCCACTGACAAGCACACCACTTCGCTTCGTCTCTGTGGCTGCAAAACTGGCCAAGCCTGAAGACTTCACGCCGCGAGAACACAATCGCAGCGCACAACAGGCGAGAAACACAGATCTCTCCAAACGGAGAAGACTTGGCTTTCCTCCTTCATCACGGACACCAGCGAGTCGTTGCAAAGCACCCAAAGGATGCCGAAAGACAGAATCTGGGCCTGGGATCCGTGGGGGCAGACACACTTTTCTCTGGCCCTCCTAAGTCAGGAGGGTGGCTCTGTGCACCTAGCCCTTGGGGGACTGCCTCCAGGGCCCCTGTGGGTGGGGATCTGGGTCCTGGGTCAAGTGGCACATCGTCAGTGTCTTCAAAGATCAGATGCTTTTCTCTTACCTTCACCCATGTTCTGCTGCCAGCGAAACGACCTATTCTGGAAAGAGCCCAACTCTGGGACGTCGCCTTCCAAAGTGCAAGAAGGAGAGAGCCATTGCGTCCCCGTCCCCGTCCCCGGGGCTGAAAAAGACAAGATATGTGGCGGTTCCTTCTGAGTACGAGGGGAGGGGCGGGGGTGCGAGGGGAAAAGGGTGGGACTAGCACCAGTTGTTTCCAAAGGAAAATCAACGAAGGCAGAAAAGCAAATC
>NW_025794609.1:0-5976 GCF_021613505.1 Equus quagga | reverse complement strand
AAGATATATATTCCATATGACTTAAGTCCTTTGAAATGCACTGCAACTTTTTTATGGCCTAGTGTACTGTCTATTTTGGTGAGCATTCCATGGGCACTTCGAGATAAATGCAATAGTCCCACAACTGTTTTCTCTTTCCCCACTCCAATACTAAAGCAATTTCTATCAATTTGCCTGACTGAAACTGTGAGACAAACTTCATCTGCATTTGAAATAAGTTTTAAATGGCATTCACATCTTCTGGAGGTCAGTTCAGATGTCATCTGCAAAGACATAACTCAAAATTAGACAGGTTTGTCTATTTTGAAGGTCCTGATTTAAACAAGAAAGTTTTTACATATTTCACTTCTACCCAGACTGGACTTTTCCCTTGAGGTGATTTGACCTCAAGTTGTTCTTTTATGATTTTACCCCCAGCGGAGGTAGTTCTGTAAGTTTTCTTCTGCATGGTGATTATCCTGGCGGCATCTCTGGAGATGCAGAGTCGACCTTCAAAATTATGATTAAAGTCCCAATGAATTTAATTAGAGAAAAAGCACAGTTGGAGATGCATCATTGAATGACTCAATAATATGTGCCGTATTTCAAACATATACAAAGTGTTTGCAGACCTTTGCCCTTACCTCAGAGAGGTTTGTCGGTACCAGTATTCACATGACTGCTTTTTTTAGGAATTGAATGATGAATTCAAAACATAGTGAATTATGTATATATGAATTTATTCTCCATTCCTTCAGGCAAATCAAATTCAACAACGCTGTATGAAGACAGATCAGTTAAACCAATTGAGGATCAAAATGTCATAAAGGCTATTTCACTTTTATTGGTATAAAACACAAACTGCAAAATATATTTTTTTTGTGGAAGCTTAGCCCTGAGCTAACATCTGCCACCAATCCTCCTCTTTTTGCTGAGGAAGATTGGCCCTGAGCCAACATCTGTGCCCATCTTCCTCTATTTTATATGTGGGATGCCTGCCACAGCATGGCTTGATAAGCGATGGGTAGGTCCGTGCCTGGGATCCCAACTGGTGAACCACGGGCCGCTGAAGTGGAACACGCGGACTTAACCCCTGTGTCACAGGGCCCGCCCCAAACCGCTAAATATTTATCTAAATAATTCAGAGTTTTCTCTCCCACAAAGTTTACACATTTAACCTCAAAAGGTTGATTTAAAATTTGTTTGTTATTAGGACAAATCCTGCCAAAAATGAAGATTTGGGGTTTCTTTATTCACAATCAAGATTCAGACTTCTTTAGACTACAGGACATTTTGAAAATCCAAATAATTTAAAAGGTAACATTTTTATGAAAGACTGAAATGAACCAGACTTCCTGCACTCATGGAAAGAATTAGTCACAGGGAGACCGTTCAAGATCCAGTGACAGTGGACATGTTATCTTGCTCTCTGTGTTCACAGAGATGGCAGCACTGCGTGAAGGACAAGGGAGAAGGCGCCACAAGCTGGAACTTGGATGCAATGACTGTCTCATTATGCAGGTAACCCAGGAAGTGTATTTATATATAAGATTCTGAACTAGGCTTTATATTTTGCAAGAATGCATTGATAGTGTGGGAATTCACTGTCTTTTGAAAGTTCTCCTATGTCATTCTGTTCATCAGCCATGTTAGGATCCTTTGTGATTACGAAAATGTGAGGGGATTGACTCATTTCTGTAACACTTTTTGCATATTTTCCTATGATAAAGATCCAGAATAAATTTATCTTCTCTAACATCAGTATTTTTAGGAACTATTTTCAAGTATAACTATTTGGGGATATTTTAATGGGCAGATATGTCTAAATCTCCTGATAGGTTCAGTTAATATGTTCTCTAAGCACTGTTTGTTAATCTGTTAAAAATTAGAGAATGACACAGCGTCTCTAGAACTTGGATGAGTGACTTTCAAAAACTCAAGGTAACACTTTAGTAAGCAAGCTGTTGCTTCAATTTCTGTTTTTCTGTTCTCAGGTGAGTTTCAGCATCCTATCATTTATTTACTGGCCATTTGGATGTAGTCTTCCTTCAATTGCTTCTTTGTATGATTTGCCCACTTTGCTGTTGGTTTGTTTGCCTTTCATTTGTTAATTGCTTAGAGCTCTTTGTCTATATTGATATTAGCTCTGTGTATGTCCTCTAAAATGTAAACCTTTTCCCCAAACTACTTCTGTCTATTGATGTTACAGTATCTTTTCCTAAATCCTTAAAAGTTTTGAAATTGTCAACTATGTCTATTTCGGATTTCACTTATTAGGTAAGAATGTTATCCTACCCTTGGAATGTAGAAAGCCATCTCTTTTATTAACTGGAAAGTGAAGATAAATTAAGTCTTACTTTATTTTTTCATTAAAGTTTTAATCTATTTTTATTTTATTTTTGTTTGTTATTAGCTATATGTACAATTTTATTAACTTCCAGATGGAAAGCTGGTTGTGGCAACCCATTTATATAATAATGTGTCCTTCCCCACGTATGTCTCTAATGACTTGTCTCTCTATTACTCGGTAATATTACTGAGGGTAGGGACCATATTTTAAGCATCCTTGTATTCTTTTAATCTCTGAATGTATTGGTACGTGATAAATCATAATGCCTATTTGTTGAATGAAGAAACAAATTATGTCAAGATTTCAGGAAGTCACTAGTAATAACTATATTTGCAGGTAATCTTGTCCTGAACTCTGAAATAAGATGTAGAGAAGAACCTATGGAACAAAGGAACAATGTGACTGAATTTGTACTCTTGGGGCTCACTCAGAGCCTCCAGGGTCAGAAGATACTATTTGTTGTGTTCTTGCTCATCTACATTGTGACAATGGTGGGCAACCTACTCATTGTCATGACTGTGGTAGTCAGCCCAAGCCTGGATGCCCCCATGTACTCCTTTCTTGGCTACTTATCATTTATGGATGCTGTTTATTCTACTACAGTCACCCCAAATATGATTATAGACTTTCTCTATGAGAAGAAAACCATTTCCTTGCAAGCTTGCATGAGCCAGCTTTTTATAGGGCACTTATTTGGTGGTGCTGAGATTTTACTCCTGGTGGTCATGGCCTATGACCGTTTTGTGGCCATCTGCAAACCCTTGCATTATTTGACAATCATGAATCAACGCGTGCGTGTTCTGCTGCTTCTGTTGGCCTGGCTTGGAGGTTTTCTGCATGCTGTAGTTCAACTTCTCTTTGTCTACAACCTTCCCTTCTGTGGCCCCAATGTCATCGACCACTTCATCTGTGACATGTACCCCTTATTAAAACTTGCCTGCACTGACACCTATGTTATTGGTCTCACCGTGGTTGCCAATGATGGGGCAATCTGTGTGGTCATCTTTATGCTCTTACTCATCTCCTATGGGGTCATTCTGCACTCCCTGAAGAATCTTAGTCAGGAAGGGAAGCGCAAAGCCTTATCCACTTGTGGCTCCCACATCACTGTGGTGGTCCTCTTCTTTGTCCCTTGTATTTTTATGTATGTGAGACCTCCTTCTACCTTACCCATTGATAAATCCTTGACTGTGTTTTACACCGTTATCACCCCTATGTTGAACCCTTTAATCTATACTCTGAGAAATGGAGAGATGAAAAATGCCATGAAAAAGCTCTGGACCAGAAAAAGAAAATGAGGCAGCAGAGAAATGTACCACCTGTTTTCAATGAAGAATTGCTCCTTCCAGGAAAGCCATGTGTGATTATTTAATTATAGTAAATTTTTCCTCAGGTTTAATAACTTGGACATTATGAAAAATATTTATGTGAAAACTTTGAATGATTTAAATATATTTTTAAGATTTTCATAATTTCTTAGGAAAATATATGTTCAGTTTTTGTGCATAAAAAAGTCTCTTGAAAAGTATAGACTTATGTTCTATATGATGAGTTATGCTACACTTAATGCTGTAAATTAATTTTAGTTAGAAGATTTTCTCATGTTTCTCTCTTAAATAACATAATATTTTTCAGAATTAATAGTCTTCATTACAGGTTTCAGAAAAGTAAAATAAGAAATAAAAACTTGCTTCACTCCTCCCCACATAGACAGCCCATATTAATATTTGAAGTGTATATCTTATGTTTGTATCTATGAGATACTTTAAATATATAATTCTGTTCATATTGCTTAGCACGTTAAGGTTGAAGAGGAATGATGCTTCAGAGTTCTAATATTAATCATAAGGAGGCTAAGTAAATAAGACGATTCTAATGAGCAAGGCAGATATGCAGAAAAATAACTACATTGTATGTATTGTTCTGATTAGGAAATCATAGTATCTCCTCAAGTGGAACAATTTTGTTTTGATGTTACTTTTTCAAAAAGATCCATTAATATTCCCAGATAGTTTAGAATATCTGATAAGACTTCTGCTATTTTTCAATATTCGCATCCCCTTTCTTAGCTTATACTGTTTCATAGCCTTCTATACTGACCCAGGCCCTGCCTTTCATATGTAAAATCGCATAATCCATAATCCTTGAGCTTCAAATATGCAATACAGAAGTCCACAACAGATATTTTGGGTGATGTTGTTAAGAAAGATGCTGACACTATATTCTATTCTTCCCTCTCTTATTAATGGATTGAAGATTATTAGGTAATAAAAAGGCCCGAATACGTTGTTTTATTTAACAGAGACCTCAATCATAAAATCCTTTCTTTCTCTGAATCAGGCTTGAAACAAAATATTATCTCTCCCTAAAATGTCAGGAAGCATGTGGTCAAAGAAACTCATAATTCTGCCTCCCTTATTTGGTCTGGATTCCTAAGGGGCTAAGGCTATGGGGCAACAAGTCCTTTTCATTGGCAAATCAAACAGTATGAGAATCCTTGTATGCTGATTTTTATCCCTGTTATTGGAGATTTCTTACATCATCTCAAAGTCTTCCCAAAATAATACTATTCACCAAATGATATGAAGTATATGACTCATCTGAATTTATATAATTAACTCCTTCTCTTTTGGACATTGCTATAGACTGAAAGTTTGTGTCCTCCCCAAGTTCACAAGTTAAATCCTTTATAATGTGGTGGTATTTGAAAGTAGGCTTTTGAGGAAATACTTAGATCATGAAGGTGGAGTCCTCTTGAATGAGATTAGTGTTCTTATAAAAGAGACCCCAGAGAGCTCCCTTGTCCCTTCCGCCCTGTTGAGGACACAGCAAAGAATTGGCTGTCTGTGAACTAGAAAGCAGGTCCTCACAAGACATGGAATCAGCTGGCGCCTTATCTTGGACTTCTGAGCCTCCAAAACTGTGACAAATAATTTTTTTTTGTTTAAGCCACCCAGTCTATGGTATTCTATAATAACAGTCCAAATGGAGTTAAACATTTAGTTAATTTTCAAATTTGTATAATTATTTCAATTTATGAGGTAGAAATGTTTATTAATTGCCTGTGTTCATTGGTCTATTCTCTCCCTGAAGTTAGGGAAGGTTACTTAGTTGTCTTTGTGCTCTCTGTTCCCTGCATAGTGTCTGGGACATAGAATCCACCCCATAAACTTGGTTGTTACTTGTATCCTTGAATTCTTGTTCTATTGGAGTGAGAATTTTCATTGATGAATTTCACTGAAGTCTTTCTACATTAAATATATATATTTGTGATAAATATTTTCTCTTCTTTGATATTTGGTACAAATGTTAACCTTATGTTATTTATGCTATAATTATGGCTGTTGTTATATAAAGATGTTATATTTTTATATTCCTTTACTTTTCAACTTCTATCAAATAACTCTTGGGAAATTCCATTTTCTTCAGTGATATTATAAATTTTAACCTCTTGTTTTCTTTGATAACTTTTCAAAAAACTTATTTTTTAATCATTCTAGATTTTAATTTTGTTTGTGATTAGGAAATATCTAAGCCCATTTTCCCCAAACAGGTGAAACAATCTGCCAACATTATTATTTTCTTTTTTTTTAGTAGTAATTTGATTGTATTTGATTCAGGTGTCTCTCTTTTTTAATTAATTTTTT
>NW_025794608.1:0-3715 GCF_021613505.1 Equus quagga | reverse complement strand
ATGAAGTCCCATTTGTTTATTCTTTCTATTGTTTCCCTCAACTGAGGAGTTATAGTGTCCGAAAAGATTCTTTTGAAACTGATGTCAAAGAGTGTACTGCCTATATTCTCTTCTAGAAGACTTATTGTTTCAGGCCTAATCTTTAGGTCTTTGATCCATTTTGTGACTCACAATACTTTTAAGAATGGTTTCCATATTACAAAGCCACTCTGACAGTCCCTCTCCTCCATCATTATAGAGATTAGGACACCAACAATTGCTCCTGAAACAATCAATGAAGCTGTCTCCTCTCAATGAGAACAGGAATCTGTTTTGTTCACTGATGTACGCCAAGTGCCTAGAATAATGCCTGGCAAAGAGTAGGTGCTCAACAAATATTTAACGAATGAACAAGTATTTATTGGGTGCCTAAGAGACAGACACAGTAAAGTTAAAAGAAAAGCTTATTATGTTCTAGCCAGTTTCTTCTAAGGTTTATTTTTTATTTTAAAATTAATTTCAATTATTATAAGAAAAATATGTATTTTGTAATACTTCTATGAGGCTTTTATTTTTTAAAACAATAAATTAGGATAGCTTGTAAAGTCAAACAATTGGGAATTACTGACCTGACGCTTTGGCAAGTTTCTAGCGTCTCAAGAAGAATTAATAGAAAACCAACCAGCAATTTTCTTCATCCTTCTATTGTGATGTTGATCAGTTCTTGTTGAATTCTAATATACTTCCAGAAAATAACACTCCTTACCATAAAGTTACTCCTGTTTAAAATACTCCAATGGCTTTTCACTAAACATAGAATAAAATCAGAACTGCCATATGAGCTAACCCTGCCCAGCCTCATCTTATACTATACTCTCCCTTGCTCACTATACTCCTGCCACACTAAGCTTCCCTCTGTTCCTCAAACACACCAAACTCCAAGCTCATTTCTAACTTAGGGCCTTTGCAATTGCTGCTCCCTCTGTCTCTAGAGCTTCACATGACTGGCTCTTTCTTGTCATTCAGGTCTCAACTCAACATGTCATATAGCCAGTCATGCCTTCCCTGGCCATTCTATCTAATCAGTCTTCACCCCAGCTATCACATCACCCTGCCTTATTTTCCTCATAATACATTTCACCATGTGAAATTATCTGAATTGCTCATTTATAATCGTTTATTGTCTGTCCCCAACCACTAGAACATGAACACTGTGAAAGCAGGAACTTTATCTCCTGTTTACCCATGTATCCACCGCACCTAAAACAATGCCTGCCACTTATTAGGTGTAGTTGAATTAATGAATGAATAAATTTAATTTAGGGATTCCAGTGTTTACTGAAGCCAACACCTTAATTAAAAGCAAACGTCTTCCTTGAATAATGAAAATCTAAATAATGAACCAAAAAATTATACTAGGAGACTTGTGCACCCAGACGAACATATATACATACACGCGCACACATACATTCAAATATTCACATGCAAGGAAACAGCCATAGATACAGAAAGAAATACTACACAGAGATCACAAAGTGAAGATAAACAAATGAGGTTTTACAGGTGAGAAAATCAAAGTATGACTGATAAGTAGGAGAAGGTAAGAGGTCAAAGAGATAGACGGGGTTAGGTAGGTGGGTAAGAATAGCTAGGCAGGAATTAAGAGGTCAAATCATCAGTGTCTAGTATACCTGCAGGTACAGTAGAAGAGATGCCCGTCTTTATGCAGCTGCTTTGCCAATTCCAGCTGATGATTGTTCATCAACTTTTCGTTGATAACCACTACAAGTGGCTTTCTTTTTTCCAGAGTCTCCAAACAGCTTCCTGCACCTACAAAAATAGATCAAATTTGTTAAAACAGTTTAAAAGAAAGTCAAGGTGCTCCACCAAGTTTTATAGCTAGAACTCAAAGGATGAAAATCTTAGTTGGCAGAACAACAAATCAGGCCTATGAATTATACCTTCAAAAATGACAAAAGCATAGTTATCAGTTATCTCTAGTAAGTGTTATAAACCTGACTTGAAAAATACATTCTTTATCACTGCCAACAATATTATGGCTTAGGATTCAGTGCTTGCCACTTGCCCTCTAGTAATATGCCCTGGGCATAGGCCTAGAATTCAAGTAAGATTCAGGTTCAACATACTGTACATGAAACTTTACTGCACTTCTATTCCCACACAAGTAGAAAAAGCAAGCCTTCAATAGTGACAGGCACCAATAAAGAAAAAGTTTGACCACTCCTTAAGAGTCTGCCTGTGAGGTACCAACTAGAAAACAGAAAAGAATAATTCCCCACGAATGTGCATATATACAATATTTAGGTCAATTCAACTTTGAAATCGAAAATCATTTAGATATTTTAAGTGGGAGCAAGGAAACTGATAAGTGAGTAGACAAGGCCTTTTTGGGCAGACGATGCTAAGGGAGGAGTTAAGAACTCAGACTCCAGCACCAGACTGTTATCTGCCTACCACTTACTCACCAGACAAGTTACTTAACCTCTGAGTCTCAGTTTCTTCATCTGTAAAATGGAGATACTAGTAGTGCTTACTTTATAAGACTGTTTGGGAGGATTCAATGAGTTACATACACAAAGCATATAGAACAGTACCAAAACCTATTAGCTATTATCCTATACGTTTCTAATGCACCAATCTGTTAGTAACATCTATTTCTAATGAGTTTTCTCTCTTCAAACTAGGCTTTTTTTGAGAACCAAGACACTTCCTCTTTCACTTATTCAGCAATTAAAACTGCAATGGTTCCCAAAGGCTCTTCTGAAAATACTGGCATTCTAATTAGATGAGGATGGTTCTCTGAAAAGGAGGCAATGATTTACACAGTATGTGGCTGTTAAATAATATTTTTGACTGCATTCATTTCACGATCACACTTAAAAGAAACGTACAAAATCTTTCAAAGCCAATTTCTCCGTGTCCATTTCAACCAATTAGCTAGCTGAATAGTCCTGCAGATCTAAGCCCAAATACTAATTTCAATCGACAACTCTTTACTCATATAACTGGATAGGTTATTTTGCCCCTCTGTGTTTAGAGTTTCTTACTGTGAAGTCGTGCTGCAGTGATTAACTTCTCATCCTTCTACCACCCAGAAAAAATAAATTCTCTCCGCTAATGTTCTCAATTGCTATATTCAAGTATTATATTCTACAGGGCTACAATGAGTTATTCTAGTGATTTTATTTTACATTAAAAAGGTTAAGCATCTGTTTTTATTGTCTATCAAAAACTAAACCGTGAGATTCTCAGGCACTTTACCTGCATGACTAATAACAAGATCGGCTTTCTGAAGGTCTTCTTTCAATGAATCCTTGTACCTGTAAACATCCAGAGTAAATGACTCAGTACTGAATGGTTCGGGTACCACCTTTCCTCTCCCTATTTGTAGGACCAGTCGGTTGTAACCAAGGCTCTTGATTACCTGCAACGGGGAAAAAAGAATAAGCGGCCCTTTGAAACAGACTACCGTAAAAACAGCAATAACCACCCTAAACAAACCCTAACGTTGGTGTTCAGACCTGAGTACGGCTGCCAACAGTCTGTGACCGACTATAGTTAGTTTTCCAAAACAACCCTTTGCTCCGTACCGGGCCTGACGAGATCCCTCACTAGCCCTAACAGATTAAGCGACCCAGCTCACCAAGGTGTGAAAGAACTGGCCCTGCAAGAAACAAGAGACCAGGTCAAAACTCCAAAAGCGGCGTCGAAAACT
>NW_025794607.1:0-5004 GCF_021613505.1 Equus quagga | reverse complement strand
GAAAAAAATTCCAAGGACAATCTCATGCAAGGAAAGAGCCCCACCATTAAACAAACAATCTAGGATGGAAACCTCCAAAAGCTCTAGGGGCAGCAAGAATGACTCAGCTGGAGCACGTTAAGTCCCTTGTCCAAGGTGTCCTTTGTGTGGGAAGTGTCCCCCTTTCCAGGAAGGGTTCTCACCTGATGTGGGACACAAAGAGGACCCTGCTTCCGCAGTCGGGGCTTCTAGAGTGCCTCCGCTGTCCTTTAGGTTCTCTCTGCTCTAATCACTGGGGATCTCAACCCTCATCTGGGTCATTTCTGTCTGAAGACCTCTGTGATTTTCTTCTCCTCTTGGAGAAAGAGAGGGCGGAGGTCAGTTCTGGGGCTCCACAGTTCTAGGCTTTCTCCTAAGCCGCCCAGGGGAGCGGAAAGAGATCACGACGGAGAGAAATCAGGTCAATAAAGAGGATCCCAGAGGAGCATGAGATCGCAAGGGCAGGCCCTCATGGGAGACAGTCAGAACCCCGACAGGGTCAATATCAGACCTATTCAGAGGGAGAGGACACACCGATCGATTCTGTGGGCAGAGGATCCAGTCCTGTCCTTCCAGACTTCTGATCTACAGAACTGTGAGATGACAAATGTGTGTTGTTTTATACCACTGTTTTTGTAATCTGTTAACAGGCAGCATTGGAAAACTAATTCAGATGCTTGTCTCTATTCTGCTGATTTTTTAATTTTCAAAACACGTATGCTAATGCCCATAAACTAAAAAAGACCAAAGAACCACAGTAAAAAACTTGTGCCGTGTAAATCTTGTGTTCCCCTTCCTATGACTGTTCCCAAACCCTTGTATCAGGAAGGACACTATGAAGGGCATTTCAGGCGCTGGAGGAATGTCTCCTTAATGGGACCAACCAAATCTCTAAAAGAGTGAAGAGGCCACGATACTTAACTCCCCATAACATTCTCTACGAATCCATCATCTACCTCTATTTTCTAAGTCAAATTATGTTTTAGCTCCTTGTTCTTCTGAACTCACCAGACAAGGTTTTATAGCAAGTACCAGTTCCCGGCACAGGCGAACCAATTCAAGGAGAGCAATAGAACAACCACTCTATTAAGTTCCCCAAACACATTCTTTACATTGAATGCAATCTCTCCTCCTATTCGGACTAGAAATAAAGAACAGTTCTATTTTTGGAACTCCATTTCTAACGAAAATTTCAACTTACAGGTCTCTATTTTCCAGGTGTTCTTCTGCTCGATTCCAGTCATGGACACCTCACTCCTTAGGGTTAGCGAGTTCCCAATGCCCTGCAGCCTGGACTCTCTCAGTGGAACTCAGGGGAACGCAACCTCAAACCTCATCTATGAACCAGGTCCTCACCCTCAAAATCCAGGACGGTGTGCAAACCCAACAGGCAACAGCATCCACCCAGGAGGAGGGATATGTTTGCACGTCTCTTGGCCCAGATTATCTGAGAGAACAGAGCAGTCACAACATAGAAGAGAACAGAGAAAGATCATATGGATTTCAGCTTTGCCAGGATGTCGGTGAAGTCAGACGAATGAGCATAAACTCATTGGAGGAACTCTCTCAGGAAGGGTTTAATCGTTGACAAAAATAGATGGTAGGGACAGATGCTACCGAGTGTTGGCAAGAGGGTGGAGAAAAGAATATTCTCTTAAATGATTGGGAATATGAAGTGGTAAAGCTTCTTTGCAAGGCAGTAGGGCAGGATTTAGCAAAACTATACATGTGCAAATATATTTCTAAACCCAGCACTTCCCTTTCCAGAGACAGATGCTAGAGCAATACTTACACAAGCAATGACAGATACAGATATAGACATCCAGATGTCCCATGCAGCATCGTTTGTAAAACACTGGAACGAAGTCCACGGCCATCAATTGGAGAACACTTATTTATAGTGGTCCATCCATACCCTGACAGGGTCTGAAGCTGTTTGAAAAAACAAGGCAGGTAACAACAATGCAGATGGGGATGGACTGGGGAGAGCTAAGATGTACTGAGTATTTACTCTGTGCCAGGCACTGGGCTCAATGCTTTCCCTGCACATCTCATTTAAACCTAGGACAACGCAGCGGGGAAGAACTCCTATTTCACCCATTTTTAAGTGAGAAATTGAGCCACAGAAAATTCAAGAAACTTAGCCAACATCACACGGTTACCCAGTCAGGTTTGCACCTAAAGCTTGTGAGACCAGGGTGCTCTCTTTCCTGGTTCTTTATTTGAGGGATTTCCAGAGAGAAAGAAAAATACCAGCCTCTGATGCCCTGAACTGATCTGACACTCACAGCCTGACCGTTTTGTTCTCATGCTGGAAATAAACCGTCTCACATCCAGAATATCAACCTCAGACAAGATTACTCTCAGACTTGCATAAAATGAGACAAAACAAGGCTACCTCATAATTTTGTCCAGGCACAGGCAAAGACAAGGTCACTATGCAACCTACAAAATCCCAAGCATCCTCCTCTTTTTCTAAGGAAATGGCTGTTACTTCGTTAGTCCAGTCATAGAATTGCCCCTGCTGACAACAGTATTCAGTATGGAACAAACCCTGCCTCCTTCCATCCTTCCCCACATCACCCAGCCAAAGCCCAAATCCTCTAATACGTTCCTTGTAACGCCCTCTTTCTTAGATCGTGGGGTGTGTTGTTTCTGGCTGCAAGGAATAAAAGACCGAACTTGCTGAAGAAGAAGTGTGTTCCTGGCGATTTGGCTTAAGGGGATTGATACCAGCTTTCCAGGAGGAGCAGCTGTAAACACCCAGCCTCAGGAAGAAAGGTTATGTTCTCTGTGAGATATCTAGGCTCTGAAACTCCACAACTTGTTTTCACCCTTAAAGAAAAAACAGATTCTTTCCACCGAATCCTTTTAGTAACCAACGTGAACCTTAGGAATTTAGGCAGGATTTTTCCACGTCTGATTTAAAGTCGAGAGATTGAGGACAAGGCGAAGAGAGAATCTAGTTAAGAGAGAACGTGCAGCACAAATATAGCTTAAAAGGACCTGGGATCAGTGAAAACCCGGTGTCCCTCGCGGGGCCTGACCACCCTCCCTTCATCTGACAGATGAACCAGCCCACCTATTACCCAACGAAAGGCGGGCGCCGGTCCTCTCTGCCAGGTCTCTCTAGCCCCAGGCTGCCGCAGCCTGGGCTCTTCTCCCTCGTCTAACCGCGCCAGCGCCAGAAGACCGGGAGTCCAAGAATTGTGTGGAGATAGCTACACTACCATCGTGTGATATCCTAAGAATCAGAAATTTCTGTTGGTGACAAAGTGACAGGACTGTCATATGCCCACATTCAGACGGAAAAGCTACATTTCTTGAAGAGATTAGTCAAGTAAAGACGTCATTCTCCCACCCACCTTAGATGTACGACGTTTTGCAGCGCATGTCGCTGGATCGCGTGGCAAGGGCTGTTCTAGGCGGTTTGGGTGACCGGCGGCCTCCATCAAAGGCATGGAGCACTTGGCCGGCTCTGTGGGGTCTCCTCCCGCAAAGGGGCAGGGCCCCTCCCCCTTCCTTTTCCTAGGAAACTGCGGGACACTGTTCCCAACTCCTCTCCCCTGGTGAGTGTGAGAGCGTCATGACTGCTCGTTTCTTCCCCGGAAATCCTGTTCCTCATAGCTGTCCTTACCAGACACACCTTTTGAGTTCATCTTTCTTCTCCTTTTATTCCCTCAAAAGCTTGCTCCCATTTCTAAATCACATCCTTGGCCTGAGCCTGAAAATCTTTTGCTGTTGCTCTTATTCCTTCTATGGTAGTTTTAGTCCTCAAGCGCTCTTGTTCTAAAGTGGTCTCCGGATGAAGCGCCATCCCCAGGCATGAGGCCTAGCACCCCACGGCCTAAACCGGGAGGGTGATGACGTCACTTCCTGCTCAGTTTGCTGTCCTGCCATTGGCCGGGAGGGTGGAGTGGGAGGGGAAAAGTGCGGGCAGGAGGCGGTGCGTGGGTCAGTAGGAAGTAGCGGTGAATGACACCAGGCCAGGGGGCGGGTCTTATGCAGATGAGACAGGTCCAGGGGCTGCTGTTCAGACTCCCGTTGGTCACAGACTCTATGACTTCCTGAGCCACAGGGATGGAGTCCAGGATGGTTGCCTGAATTTGAGAGCAACTTCTTTGCAGAGGACCCCAGGGACTGGGGGAGGGGGTCCTAGAGACTGGGAGTGGACTGTGTAAGGCTATAAGGCTATGCCAGGGCGGCAGGGAACGATGTTTCATGCGCTGTGCCACAGATAGCCCCCAAATGGAGGTGCTTCCTCAGGGTAAGGTTGCTGAATCGTACTTCATCGTTTGTCATCCCCATCATTTTTCCAACTTTGACGGTCTGACTGTGTCATATGTGACCCCGAGTCCTGGTGCATGGGCTGTGTCCTGTTTGGGATTTCCTGAGAGCTGTCTTAATCCCGAGCTGTTCTCCTAATCTTTCTTTCCTTCCAAATTGGCCACTCTAGCTCTTCTGCTGATCTAGTGCTGTGGGCACTGAGTTCTCTCCTGCTCCCTTCGTGAGGCCTGCCACAGACTCAGGGGAGGAACAACACTGGCCAGGTCCAGGGTCTTTACTGTCCGTTGCTTGGCTCCCGTTGCTGCTGGCTAATGCCTTTTGTTTTGTCGTTGCCCTGTGAGTGAGTGTGTGTGTGTTTTGCCACGTGTTTACATTGGGTGTGAGCTTTTGGGGACACATGAGAAAGCTGATGCTGGGAACCTCAGGCCACCTTCTGTGGGTTCTGCTGCTTCTCTGGCTGTCTGTTCTCTCCAGGTTGTTGACCTCTGTTGGAGGCCACTGTCCCCACACCTCTGCCTTTGGGCATTTCCTGTCTACAGGCCTCTGACATCCTTGGAATGCTCTGGCCACCCAGCCCTTGAGGAGCTCTTGCCTATGAACCCACAAAATGCCTGGGGTAACTGGGAATCCTCTTCTCTGCCATGGTTATCACACACACTTCCTTCTTAGAAGGTCCCAAGAATTAGGACAATTCTGAGT
>NW_025794606.1:1878-2896 GCF_021613505.1 Equus quagga | reverse complement strand
TTTTTTTTTTGAGGAAGATTAGCCCTGAGCTAACACCTGCTGCCAATCCTCCTCTTTTTGCTGAGGAAGACTGGCCCTGCGCTAACACCTGTGCCCATCTTCCTCTACTTTATACGTGGGACGCCTACCACAGCATGGCTTGCCAAGTGGTGCCATGTCTGCACCAGAGATCCAAACCAGCAAACCCTGGGCCGCCGAGGCAGAATGTGCGAACTCAACTGCTGCGCCATCAGGCTGGCCCCTGTTTCAAGTTTTTAAAGTATTCTAAAATATTTCAATCACATGCTTACACTTAGAATATAAAACATAAAACTCACTAACATAAATAAAAATTACAATTAAAATATATTTTTATTATACATGGTCAGTTTAAGGAACAAGAAAGAGAGAAATAGAAAAGGGAAGGAAAAGTTATGAGGTGATATGAAGAGATATGTATTTAGAACAAGAGTCAGAGTGACAGAGACAGAGAAGCAAGGAGATGAGCATTGTGGCTGCTTACACGGGTTTCTACATCTGAGTAATAATTCTAGCATTTTTATCAATGTGATTTGGAGCAGCTTAAATTTTTCTTTTTCTGTTTTTACCTAAGGGAAATTCTCCCTGAGCCAAAATCTGCTGCCAATCTTCCTCTGCTTTTTTCATGGTTTTTTTTTTGGTATGTGAGCTGCTCCCACAGGATGGCCACTGAAAGATGAATGACGTAGGTCCATGCTTGGCAACCAAACCAGGGCCCCTGCAGCAGAGCATGCCGAACTCAACCACTAGGCCACCAGGGCTGGCCCAGGTGAAATTCTTTGTCTTAATTTTCTGATCTGTAGAGTGAGTAAAGTAATACCCACTTTATAGCGGTATTAGAAAATTAAATTACATAATGTTTTTAAAGTGCTTATCGTGGTGCTAGGCACATAGAAAATTTTAAATTGTGGTATCTATTACTATTCTACATTCATATAAAAAGAAAAATAAAAGTAAATCACTTGGAAATAGAGCAAACCCTCCATTGCCAAACATCTTC
>NW_025794606.1:0-1778 GCF_021613505.1 Equus quagga | reverse complement strand
GTGGTATCTATTACTATTCTACATTCATATAAAAAGAAAAATAAAGGGAAATCACTTGGAAATAGAGCAAACCCTCCATTGCCAAACATCTTCAGTTTTGTGGCTGTTTTGGGTATTGTGACAAAAGTCTTTAAACTTAGGTTACCTTTTATTCAACTCTGGGTATAAATTCAATTATCAGCTCCTAACAAGTGTCCTGGAAGTGAGGATAGAAAAGTGTGCATATCTCATTTCCAAGAGATCAAAACAACTTTTCCATATTTAAATCATAGATACAACCTGACAATTTAGTAGAAAAACCAATCTGTTTGTTTTCAGTCCAGTAATTCACATTTTTATTATATTAGCTAATTTGATCAGTTATTTTTGGCAGTACTAATAGAAATTATATATTCAGTTTTTACTATGTATTTCTATAGGAAAGTTAAGGTAAGCGAAAGTACCACAATACAATATTGAATTTGCACTTCCAATTGAAATTCTTGTTGCAGAATTAATAGGATAGAACCCAAGGGTAACAAAGAAGACAAAAGAAATGCCACTGAGCTCACTCCTCCTTGCCCAGGCCTGTAGATGCAACAGCCTCGGGCACTGAGGTATGTCAGCAGTATTTCTGCAGGAACCTCAGTTAGTAGCTACCCCAAGAGTCTCAATCTGTCATGAATATGACCCTTGCATCAAAAAGTAAAGGTCACAAGTCACTTACTCCTCCTGGCATAGAAAGACCTGGTAGCATGAAAAAAAGCCCTTGGAAGCATATTTTCTTAGCATGTAAAGCAACCTGTGCCTTTGCAATTATCAGGTATTTTTGGATGGCAGATGGAAATTTACTAAAAGAATTGTGGAAATTTTTATAGAAAACAGCCTCTATACTTTTAAACTAAAACTTTCTCTTTTTTTGGGAGAAAGGGGCACCTTCTCCCTTGGTTCATTTGGCATCAGATTAAATCCATATTCTCATGCAGTGAGACTGGAATAGTGCCATCTATTAAATTAGCTGGAAAATTTGGCAATTCCCTAGTTTAACACAGAATAGTCAAAAAAGTTGCCTATCTCTATTGAATAGCTTGAGTGGAGCCCTTTAAAAATTTCGGTTTAAAATGATACAAATAATGCAAACATTCAATCATGTCAAGTGGATGGGCATTCTGTTTTACTTACTCGATGAAATACAATGTATCCATTTAAAACATTATTAAACTTCCATATTCACGCTCATTATATTAAGGCAAAGGATCAAGGTACAGAAGTGTGTATAAGCATGAATTTAACTAAATAAAAAGTCTTTCAAACAAACATTCAAAGATCTGCATGGAAAAACAATTGGAAGGATATATACCAAAATGCTGACTTTTTTGATACTGGGGATGTGAGTTTTTCATTCTTTATTCTCCTGATTTTTGCCAGCTTTCTATCAGGTACCTATAAAGTTTCCAAAAGAAAAAAAATTCCCTCTTAAAAATTTTGGTTTGACAAATGTTAATTGAATGCACTTGGGTGCCAGCCAGGTCCCGTGCTGATGTACAGGGAAGAATGGGACACAGAGCTCATAGTCTGGAAAAGAAGGCAGTTTAACAAATAGTAAAAACACTGAATGGAGTGTATTAATGAAACATATGCAGTTACAGAGGCAGTCCAGAGGAAGGAATGATCCACTGAGAGAGAGGGGAGGTCAGGAAAGATGTTTTCTTATTGTCTTATTCATTTAATGAGTCAGTAACATATATTAAGCGCTTACTATGTGCTGGGACTTGCTTTTGGTGCTAGGGATAAAACAG
>NW_025794605.1:0-1014 GCF_021613505.1 Equus quagga | reverse complement strand
GCTTGGTGGCAAAGCTTGGTCTGAGTCAGGCAGCCTGGTGATGAATCGAGCCCCCTCCTGACTGCCTGTGTAAAGTCACAGCCGTCACTCAGCTGCCCTAAGTCTCGGTTTCCTCTCTTATCAAATAGGATCATGCTAGTGTTTCCCTGTTAGAAGTCTGTGCAGATGAAAAGCAATGAGCCAGTCCCCCTAAGGTGCTGAGTGCCGTGCCTCACACTCAGTAAGCCTCCCCATCGTGCCTTATTATTAGTGTCAGCACTCCTGTTAGTATTCTCACTGTCATTGTCATCATCTTGACAACGACTTAGAAAGCAGAACTTCTCTCCATGGAATTAACATTTTACACTGCCGATGACCCACTGGTTCCTTGACATGTAAGTTTGCAACTGGCCCGTAAGATTACGGAGAACTGATGCATTGAGCAGAGTCTTGTGATGACTATTTTGATTTCCTCTATGGATACTTACTTTCCCATACTTTGAAATCTTCACTATATAAATGCTGTGACAATTAGTTTTTGGTAATTCAGGCCTTCCTCACCACATAGAACAATTTGGTTAATCATTCTTCCCACTGCTACCTCCAACACCATGCCGATATTTCAGCTAGACCATGAAGAAAAAAGAGTTTTCAAAGTGCCAACATCTATCTATGAGGTCGTGCTGTTTAAAGGTACTTCATCATTCCCAGCACAAGGAGAATCAGTTGCGCTCTCATTGTCATTCAGAGCTAAGATCATGTTGGATGGTAATGTCAGGAGTTCTCCAGGTGACATCTGAAACTGGCTCCCATGCATGGGGGGCAAAGAGAGAGCAAAGAGAGAAGCAGCTCACTCCAGATTGGCAGATGGCCATTTGAATAAGCAAGGGAACATATATATGAGCTTGTGTTCAGTGAAGCAAAATGAGTAGATGTCTGCACCTGCCCACCAGAATCGTAAAAGTTTCTATAGAGGCTTTGACGGGGTTCAGTAACGTCTACCGTCCAGATGGTCTCAACAGCACATTCTTCTCT
>NW_025794604.1:5147-8616 GCF_021613505.1 Equus quagga | reverse complement strand
CCCAGGGCCAGATGCCAGGCCACCAGACACCGCCCCTCTAGCTCCCCACTCCAGGACTATTCCAGTTTAACAACTTTCAACTGTTTGCTCCGCCCATCACGGAGCCCTTCCTGGAAACCCCAATAAAGGCTCTGTCTCAGGCCCTCCCCTCTCCGTCTTCTCTCCCTCCCTGCCCCAGGCTTGTTGCTTCTCCTGGGTCCCTGCCTGCTGCGTGGAGCCTCTCCCGACCGAAGGAGCGGTGAGTAGCTTTCAACATTTTTTAAGTAGCGTTGGCCTCATCATGATTTCCAAGGATTCCATCATTTCTTTTCTAAAAAGCATAATGATGCACTTTCTAGAGCACTTCATAGCAGGGTTTCTCCTAGATACGATGATGCAATGTTTACCAAAGAGATTAACTTCTCGAATGAAGGAGATCAGGACGTTCCTAACACCGATGTTCCAGTCTGCAATTGAGAAACTGCTTGAATATATAATGGCAAAGATCGCCGCTGCTACTGAAAACCCGTTTGTGGCTACCCCTCTAGAAACTGTGAAATATTTGTTTCAGAAGCAGCAGCCTCAGGACACCATTCATAGAAATATGGTGTAAGAAAACAATGTGAAACTTGATTTAAGAAACAGACATGAAACGATTTAAGAAACGATCAACACGACTTAAGAAAACTATGTGAAACTTCGTTTCAGAAACAGATGTGAAACTTGATTTACGAAACGATCAGCACGACTTATGAGATCTATGTAAACTTGATTTAAGAAACAATCAACAGGCCTTAAGAAAGCTATGTGAGGGGCTGGCCCCGTGGCTGAGTGGTTGAGTTCATGCACTCTCCTGCAGTGTTTTGCTGGTTCGAGTCCTGGGCGCGGACATGGCACTGCTCATCAAACCACGCTGGGGCAGCGTCCCACATGCCACAGCTGGAAGAGCCCACAACGAAGAATGTACAGCTATGTACCGGGGGGGCTTTAGGGAGAAAAAGGAAAAAAATAAAATCTTTAAAAAAAAAAAGAAAGATATGCGAAACTTGAATTAAGAAACAGAAGAGAAACTTGATTTAAGAAACAGAAGTGAAACTTGATTTAGGAAACAGATGTGAAACTTGATTTATGAAACGATCGACACGACTTCAGAAAACTATGTAAAACTTGATTTAAGAAAAACCAGTTTGACTGATGTGGAAGACTCTGACCATGTAGAAACGGAGCCTGTTTTGCCTTCCTCGAGGACTGACAATTGAAACGATCAATGGAATGATCAGCACAAATGGAAAATATTACTGTTATTGTAATATTATATAATATTTTATATATTATCTATATAATATAATATAAGTTATATATTAAATGATGAGGATTTCAGGCTGGTTAATTTTAAAACTGCAGATGAGTAGCAGGCTCCGAGGAGCGGAGTTTGCTCGCCCTTTGTTGGGAGGCATTGACATTTGTAGGGGAAACCTCCATCTGTGGGGTTGCCTCCCTCTCTGTGCCAGGAAGAAGGGAGATGACCTTGTCGCTGGAAGCTCTTCATCTTGCCAAAGACAAGAATTTAAGGTGGTTACTGTATGGCAAACTCATGTACCTGATTTAGGGTGGTGGCTTCTGGCCTTTACTTAATCCGATTTGATTCTTGTCTAAAAGTTGTGGGACCACCCAATGGCCAGATCCCACCTGCACTGATGCCATTGTAACTTTTTTACATGTTCTTTCCTTTGTCTTGTAAAGAGATGGGTCACATACCTATCCCTTAAATTTAGCCTTACTCTCCACCCATGTTTGCAGCAGTAGCCGGGCAGCAGCAGCAGCAGCTCCTCCTGCCCGTGGGCCCTGTCCCCACGCAGCAGCTCTGACTGCCCATGGGTCCTGTCCCCATGCTATTCCACACTATTCTCTAAATAAAAGAGCACTGCCGCCAGATCTTGAGAGTCCAAGAAATCTTTCTTTCGACTCCTCGGCTCACTGACCCCGCATCATTTCTGGTGGCCCGTTCGGGGAGCTTGTTTCATTGGCTTGTGAGCTCAATTCTGGCAAGTGCCCTTTTTTCCTTGTGCCTTTCTCTTTTTGAGGATGAATCTAAATTCTCTTCTCCATCAGGAACTTTCTTGGATGGCTGTATGAATCCACGTTTGCTGCCCACGGCTACTCTATGGGGCAAACTGTGGCATTCAGCTTGAAGATAATCAGTACTTTAAGCCTCAGGGTGATGGAGAATGAATTAATCCATTCCTTCCTGACTCTATATCTAATATATAAATTTTACGTGGGCACGGGTCGACCACTTAAGTCATAAGGACGGTCGCCAAACGCCAAGACTCCCGTGGAAGGTTTCTTTTCCTAAGGCTGGATTGGTATCCCTCCCTCTGGCACCTGACCACACTCCGAACTGTGGGAAAGTCCCAATCGGGGCTCCAGTTCAAGGAAAGTACCAAACTCTAACCTTTGGTTGAGTATGGGAACCCCTTCTTGGGCGAATGGCTCCAGGATGCAATTGGATAGAATGTCCCCCAGACTGGTGGAAAATTCCTCACTGTTTTTCTCTATCCTTTATCCTGGGGACCATTCACCAGGCACCTATTACTGCCAGGCAGAATAGGGAAGATCTTCAAGGGATGCCCCCATCATCCCTTGCTACAGGAACCCCAGTGGGGGGGATTTTCAAGGTAATGGCTCCTTTTCTTTCATCTCTCTTAAAGTTCTCCTTTTCTCTCGGGAACCATTCACCAGGCACCTGTTACTGCCAGGCATAACAGGCAAGGTATACAAGGGATGCAATCCCAGGGGACACCGCCATCACCCCTTGCTATAGGAACCCCACAGGAGGAACAATGGCAGGACACTGCCCTAGGTTCAGGGGGGATTTTCAAAGTAATGGACCCATTTCTTTCTTCTCTCTTAGAGTTACAATGGCCATTATCATCTCCTTTTGAGCTTTGCAACTGGGAAACAAAGAAATCTTTAAAGAGTCAAAGTCTCCACCCCTGGGAGCCCCAACTTTGGGTTTCCGGGCCTGATCACCCCAGCAACCCTAAGTGAGGTGCCCTCTCTTGACAGTTGAGTCATTGACGGTCACCTACTGAGTTGGCTATGAGGGTAGGAGACCTGCAATTTATTCTGTGAACTGTCCTGCTGGGATAGTGTGCCCCAGTACGGGAACTGTTGTGTGACTCTTATCTTGATGACCCTCTGGAAGAGGCCATGAGGGCAAGGTTTAATCTCTTCTTTTCCTTTCTTTGTTGTCACCAAGTCGAGGTTAAGTTCAGGCTGGATCTGAGCAGAACATTGACCTTCTGTAAAATTGAAAAAATAAGCCTTTTGCCAGGGATTTAACGCTCAACCCTGGGGCTGGGAGCCCCAGCCTCCAGCCAGTTCCAGGCCTTTGCCTCCTGCTTCCCTACCTCAACTGTGCTGGCTCGGAGACAAAGTGCCCAGGCTGAGCGGGACTTGACTAAATCTTATAACTATGTCAACACCC
>NW_025794604.1:485-5047 GCF_021613505.1 Equus quagga | reverse complement strand
ATGTAGTGGAAATTAATCCAATGTCTTTCAAAGTTAACGTGATGTGAATTAACCTTTGGTAAATGAAAGCTTGTTTAAGTTTGTTGGTTTGATTGAAAATAGTCTTCTTGTCAGAGTTGTCGGTATTTGCATATGATGCAGGCATGCAGCCTGGGTTTACTGGTCAAATAAGTTCATGTTGTCTGTTACATTCGCCAGCAAAATAATGGCTTTAAATGATGACCAGTTTTGTCTAATGTCTCATGACATTTTCATAGGTAATCCAAACATAATTGTTGGAAACAAACGGTTTAAATAGATAAAAGTGAGTACAATAACTGTTTTATGGTCTGTATACTTGGAAAAAAAAAACAGCTTCGAAATTCTTTTTGGTAACAATCTTGAGTTTTGCCAAGTTAAGTTCAATGATAAAAATCTGAGTATCTGGGTCATTTTTGGATTGGATGGAACACTGAAACATTATTGCTAAACATATATAAGTTATCTACTTTTGGCTTCTTATTGTAAAGAGGCTAAAAGTGTTTGGGCCTATTAAAAAGTATGCCTTGTGTTTTACTGTAAAGCGACGTGTTTCTGAAATTATATAAAAGACAATTCGTAATTGCTTAGCTTTTTAGTGTTTACTAGGGTCTGTTAAGGGTTAAAAGTTCTCATTAACATATATAATTAAAGCTACTGGAAATTTAATAAGGAAAACAGCTCTGTATTCAAGGAAAGTTAAAATGTATGTTTTCAGTAAAGAGGGTATAAAGAATGGAGGTATTTTTGTTGGGTTAAGAAAGATAAAGATAAATCCTAACGTAATAGAAAGGAAAAAAGAAAGACTTTGGGACAAATTCTGAAGGCAAAAAGAAACTTGTAAAAGGTTTGTGAAGGAGAAATTCTGAAAGGAGTTTTCTACCTGGTCAAGTAGATTAACGTAAATCCAACTAAGTAAATGAGTTTTAATAATAAGCTGGTGCAGAAATTAAAATTTGGTTTTTCTCTCGAGATAATTTTCCTGAACTTTTGTTCTGCTCTTGATAAAGAGGTTATAAAAGGGGTTCCTTTGAGTCAGTCTACCTAAAAGACAAATCTGTTTTGTTAAAATAATGACTGAGGTCACTCTTAAGATTTTTGACTCTTTCTGTTATCACTTTGAATGAATACCTGAGCATTGTTTCACAGTGAGCATTGTTTGAACAAGTGTTTTAAAGTCTTTTGGTATTTTTGGCAAGCTTCCCATCAAAAAAAAAAAAATCCAAATCCTGAATGAAGGTTTTCTTTTAACCTGGTAGAAGGAAGAGGATCTTCCAGGGATTTTTAGGGGTCCCTGAGACTTCTCAAAGAAATTTACTCTCTCTTCCTATAAGGAGAAAAATACTAAACTAATTAGGCTTATTTGGTCTATTACACTACATGGGAAGCATTGTCGAATAAGCAATGATAAGCTTTCTTAGGTGGTATTATGTGGGTAAATGTTATTGATATAGATGTCTTAAAATTATATAGCATTCCTAAAATTTTGATCTGTCCTGGTTATTGGTTGTAATTCCCATTGCTATCTTGAAGTGGTGTATGTCACAGAAGTAGTCAAGTTTCTTTGTCAATGCCCTTTTGAGTCCTTTGTCCATTTGCAGATAGTTGCTGTTTTACTGTGATGCTTTTTGCTTTTGCAAATATGTTTTGTCTTCAGAGAAATTCCTGGAAAGGATTCTGACACAAGATTCTAAACTACAGGTTTCTGATAAACTTTCAGATTGTAAAACTGAACTGGGTAAGAAATTACAGAATTCTAACAGAGAATCTAAAGATCATAGATCTGCTAACAGAAGATTAAGCTCAATAATCAATTATACGGGACTGTGAACTGATGAGGATGATTATAATTTTTTATCACTTTGAAATATTGTTTTTGATGTGTTTTGTTTTCTCATATTTAAAGAAATCTTTTTCTTTTCTCTTATGCTAACTATGACTTATAGCAATTTGGTGAAATTATACCTTTATGAGCAAAACTGAAACATTTATCTTTTTCTCCCTACCTGATCCCTCTGGAATTTGGAAACCCTTTGTGAGTGAGTATGGTTATTTTGTGGCAATATTTGCATAAGTCCAATAAGAATCTGTTCTCCTTATAACAGGATACATTGGTTATATTACCAAGGCTTTGACTGGAATGTCATATTTGAGAGAAACATATAGGTTCAGATATGACAAGACAGCTTTTCAGGAACAAAGATTGGACTTTCTGGAACTAAAGCCACTTGGAAACATGGGCCTGGTACCTTGTTTACAGAGATTCTGGCAATCTTACCCCGTAAGTAAGGAAGCTTGCTTGTCTGGCAGGTGCAAGGAACCTCAAAATGTTTTGGGGGACCTCGAGAAGAGAGGAGTCCACCCAATCCTGTAGGTACTGCAGGCAAAATCTGACGGCAAGTCCGTGGCTTGGCTTTTCTGGCCTCGAGAGGCCTTTACAGTTCAATCTGAGATTCCTCATAAAAAGATTCCAGCAAAGCAGATTTAAAAAGACCGTACAATCAATTGCCATTCTTGCTGCACTTATGTAAATAATTGGACAAAGTTTTATTGAAACTACACTTAAATTTGGCTATCTTTTGTAAAAATGAGGTGATTTTAGAGAGAAAAAAATTATGTTTCAGTAGAAGCCGTAGTACACATTCATGGATGTTAGATTCTAGCTCTTTTCTTCTACAAGATTCATCTGTTACTAATCATAATGTCTCCTTGTGGCTATCCATCTCTGACACCTGGGAGTTCCCTGGCCACAATCAAACCTTTTCCTTCAATACTACTGCCCAAATACTAACTAGATTTGCCTTGTCACAGGTGGATCATAAACAAAAGGTTCCAAAGGTAAAGTCCCCAACTTATCAATACACACAGGATGGACTATATCAAATTTGGGACGAATATATTTGGCTCACTCCTACTAGAGGTCAACTCAGTCAAAAGGCCACTCTATGTTGGGAACAAACCAATCACACCTGTGATACATGGCCTAATAGCACCCGACCTATGGGAAAAATTCCCCGTTATGTGTGTTCTCATATCATAGCCTTAAATACTGATTGGCTTGGGACTGACTGGGATAGACGGCCCAGCGTACATTGGTTAGCCCTTAATGGCACTCAGTGGTTATGTGGCTCCAACTTATGGCCTTGGCTGCCACCTGGATGGATTGGATGATCCTCCTGCTAGCCTACCCAACCTGCAACAGCATTGGACCCGCTCTGTCTTCCACTGATATGACCACCTTGCCTGAATTTTCCTTCCCCAATTAGGAATTGAAAGTGTCATCTGGCGCATGGAAGCTCTAAACAAATTTACTATGAAAGCATTGAATGATACACAACATAGCCTTTCGCTGCTCGATTTAGAAGTATCCCAAATGCATAAGGCAGTCCTCCAAAACTCAATGGCACTGGATGTCTTGACAGCAGCACGGGGGGGCACTTGTGCCATTATAAAAACTGAATGTTGTGTTTATATTCCTGATTACCATCAAAATATCTCTGGCTTCCTATCTGATATGAATCACCAAATTAAGTCCATGTCTGACACTACCCCATCTCTAAACGATTGGTTGAACTCTTGGTCAGGACCAGGTTTCTGGAATACTATCACAACCTTATTCATTGGGTTCATCATCTTGCTTGTATTTCTTATTATAATTTGTTGTCTATTTCATTGTTTGTCTTCCGCATGCCAACAAAGTTTCGCCTCCTGGACTACCTCTCATCAAATGACTGTCTCCTCTCCAGAGGATCTGTACACCTTGTCGGCCTTGGACTCCACAACCTTCCAGTCCACTGAACCTCCTACCTGTACATATGGCCCCATTTAGGGACAGCTCTACGACCTTGTACAGCCGGAAGTAGTTACAGAAGACTGACCATCGTCCAGATCCCCAAAAGATTTCGGGGCCAAATGGTTCGGGGGGGTTTATGATGAGGAATTTAGGCTGGTTAGTTTTAAAACTGCAGACGAGAAGCAGGCTCCGAGGAGTGGAATTTGCTAGCCCTTTGTTGGGAGGCACTTACATTTGTAGGAGAAACCTCCATCTGTGGGGTTGCCTCCCTCTCTGTGCCAGGAAGAAGGGAGATGACCTTGTCGCTGGAAGCTCTTCAACAATGCCAAAGGCAAGAACTTAAGTTGGTTACTGTTCGGCAACCTTATGTAACTGATTTAGGGTGGTGGCTTCTGGCCTTTACTTAATCCGATTTGATTCTTGTCTAAAAGCTGTGGGACCACCCACTGGCCAGATCCCACCTGCACTGATGCCATTTTAACTTTTTTACATGTTCTTTCCATTGTCTTCTAAAGAGATGGCTCACATACCTGTGCCTAAAATTTAGCCTTACTCTCCACCCATGTTTGCAGCAGTAGCCGGGCAGCAGCAGCAGCAGCAGCAGCAGCAGCTCCTCCGGCCCATGGGCCCTGTCACCACGAGGCAGCTCTGACGGCCCATGCATCCTAACCCCATGCTGGCAGCAGCAGCTCTGACTGCCCATGGGTCCTGTCCCCATGCTATTCCACACTATTCTCTAAATAAAGAGCAC
>NW_025794604.1:0-475 GCF_021613505.1 Equus quagga | reverse complement strand
TGTCTGACACTACCCCATCTCTAAACGATTGGTTGAACTCTTGGTCATGACCAGGTTTCTGGAATACTATCAAAACCTTATTCATTGGGTTCATCATCTTGCTTGTATTTCTTATTATAATTTGTTGTCTATTTCATTGTCTTCCGCATGCCAACAAAGTTTCGCCTCCTGGACCACCTCTCATCAAATGATTGTCTCCTCTCCAGAGGATCTGTACACCTTGTCGGTGTATATGTATAATGTAATATGTATCATATATACATATATATCACGTAATATATATAATATACTGTAATATAATATTACTGTTATTGGAAATATGACCGCAAGAAGTAGATTTTTTATCTACGAAAAGTTATTCTTGTTTTTTTTTAAGTCGACGATCTGCTTTGATCGTTTTTTTTTGCTTCTGCTGTTTGAAGAAGATCGATTTGAAAGTGAGCCAAATAAAGTGTTCTTAAATGGAATGCGGTGT
>NW_025794603.1:0-20125 GCF_021613505.1 Equus quagga | reverse complement strand
GTTAAATACTTGATTCCCTACTTCCACAGTATAGGCCTAGCTTTGGGGGCCCACCTGCATCACTGCCTCCTAAAATGAATTTAACTGGACTGATCTATTATCAGGACAATGAGATGGAACAATCTACCACCTCAGCTTCTGGACTATGAAACTTCTTAAAGTTTAAAAGGTGGGATTGTGGGGGGTCAGAATTGGCCACCCCAAAATGCGTCTCTTTGGCATAAGGATTATTTGGGGCTGGTTACTTTTAAGAAACTACAGACAGGGGAACAGTTCTGAAAACCAAGTAGAAGTTGTCCTTTGTAAGAGACATTTATATTTGTAAGGGAACTTTCATTTGTGAAGTTATCTCCCTCTCTGTACAAGGAATAAGAGGATGATCTTATCTCTAGAAACTCTAATCAATGTGGAAGGCAAGGACTTAAATCTGCATACTAACCTTACTGTTTACTGTGCTTTTCTGGTAAATTCCCATAACTGACTCCCCCTACCCCCAACATTGTCCTCTGTCTTTAGCTGAAGATGGTATTTAAGCTGGCAGCCTTGGCCACATGGTCAAGTTACCCAGTTTTCCTGAGTTTCTTCCATGTATACATGTTACAAAGCTTTGTTTGATTTTCTCCTGTTATTCTGTCTCATGTCAATTTAATTCATAGCCCAGCCAGAAGGATCCAGAGTGGCTAGAGGAATTGTCTTGCTCCCTGACACGCCTCTATGACAAGAGGTCCTGGTGTAGCTCTGGGGCTCATCATTTGAAGGGAAAAGCCAGATGGGGATGAGAGAGAGGGAGGGTGACTGTGTACCCCCACCCTGAGCTATGGGGACTACTCAAGACATGATGCCCCAGGCTTCTGCTTGTCCAAAAAAGGGCTTGCATGTATGTGTGTGTGTGTGTGTGTGTGTGCAGTGAGGAATCACTGCAGAAGAATGCAGTGGACTCAGCAATTCCCAGGGAACAAAATATAGATAGAAGGGAAAGAGAAAGAAGGGGACAGGGAGGCTGGAATAGGAGAGGGAGGAGGAGGGACTTGGGCAGAGACCCCGCCCCCAGCCCACATGACTCAGGAGGCTCTCCTGCCCAGGAGGAGGCTCAGCACAGAGCGCAGAAGGACAGCAGTGCTTGTGAGCCTTTCTGGGGCATAAGCTCTTCTCACGGAGGGAAGGTCAGAGCAAGCAGCAGACGCCATGGAGACCCCTTCAGCCACCACCCACAGAGGGCACATCCTACATGGGTTCCTGCTGGCAGGCGAGAGAGGGCAATTCCCTGAGGGTGGGCTGGAGACGGGAGAACAGAGAACTTCTGGGGTCTCCTGGGGAGGACAGGGCTCTGAGAGGGGACAGAGGTCTTCTGTTTGGACACGATGGGAGAGGACATGGGAGCAGAGTAGGATTGGGGGAGGGGACCCAGCAAAAGGAAAATCTCATGATCTGGAAGGGGTGAGGGGCAGGAAAGCCTCAACTGCTGTACCTATTCAAGTTAGGTATCACTGGCCAATAATATTTGAAATTTGATGATAATACTAATAATTTATTAGAGGATGACAGCAGAAAAAACTTAACTCGGGACACTAAACATTGTCTTTACCCACAACCCTCAGAAATTGACAAATAAACACCAGGATGTGGAGGGCCCTGGGAACACTCGTCCATTCACCCACAGGTGTTTGCAGCCCATTCCAGGCCTTAGGGGAACAAGATCAGAGAAGTCCCTGCCCTCAGGAACTCACACCCTGTGGGGATGAGGAGAGAGAAGCAAGAGATCTAGAATGTGATGTCAAGGACTGACATTGTCATGAACGGAAGAGAGCAGGGAAAGGTCAGAAAGTGAAGATGGAGGGTCTTCAGAACAGATGGTCAGGGAAGGCATCTCCCAAGGATGCCTGTGAGAGTGAGCAGGGTGCTGAGGGCAGGGAGGGAGGGAGCTGGGCAGACACCCGAGGAAGAGTGTTAGGAACTGAGGAAATAAGAAGTTCAAATGGGCTGAAGTAATGGTGGTCATGTTGCTGAGCTTGACCAGTGGACACACACACACACAAACTCCAAGTCTAAGACATGAAGAGACCTGCTCAGGACCCAGGGCCTCATCTTTCCATCCCAATATATATGCCCAAATATTGATTGATCTCTCTCTCTTCCCTCCTAGTCTCACTCTTAACCTTCTGGAACCTGCCCACCAGTGCCAAACCCATTATTGAATCAGTGCCGACCAATGCTATTACAGGGATGGAGGTTCTTCTCTTTGTCTACAATCTGCCTGAGGATCTTGCAGGCTGTGCCTGGTACAAAGGGGACAAAGTAGATCCCAAACTTGAAATTGCATCATTTGGAATAAATACATCAAAAATTACCCCAGGGCCTGCATACACCAGTCAACACAAATTATACCCCGATGGATCCCTGCTGTTCCGGAACGTCATCCCAGAGAACACAGGATACTACACCCTACTAGTCACGAGGAAGAACTCCCTAGTTGATACAGCAATTGGACAGCTCCACATATACTGTGAGTGATTCCTCTCTGTCCTCCGGGTGTTGGGTGGGATGATTCTACTTCACACACACAGGATTGACAGGCCTGGACTGGGCCTACATCCCCCTCTGCATTATGTCTCATGTACAGATTTGAACATTTACTGCAGGACACAAACAGTGGAGAAAAACATCAAAAGCTTGGAATTTCTTTCCTGGAATCTGGACCCTGTAGACATCCCCTCCAGAGAGATGGGCTGGGCTAACTCAGCAGAGGGAGATGAGTCTCAGTGCAGCCCCTTGGGGTGCTCTCTGGGACCATGGCCCTGAGGTAGATCCTGCAGGATCAGAGCCTGGCCTGAGGGGCCCCGTGGGATCCGCACAGAGAAACTCAGCCCTGAGAAGTCCCTGTCCGGACACCTGTCCCAGGGCTACTGACTCCAGTGACCCTGGGGAGCCTGTGCTAGGGCTGAGTTGTGGCCTCCTGGGCAGGGCTGACAGGGAGCAACGTTTTCCCGGCCATCCCAGTCCCAAGGCTCCTGAGCTGGTCACCAGCCAGGGCTCAGCCCCAAGAGCCACATCTGGGCAGGGACACAGCCTGATCCTTCACCTGAGACTCAGCATGGAGAGCACAGGTGGACAAGGTCCCCAGGCCATTAGCTGACAGCCCTGGGGACCTTAGCAGACTCCAGAGGAAGGTCAGTTCCCCAGGGAGGAACAGAGGAGAGAAGATGCTGCTGGCAGCTCCTCACCCACCAGGGATCAGGTCCAGGGGCATTCTCTCTTGGAAAGTAACAACAACAGATGCCACTTATTCAAGAAGCTCCCCTCTACCAAGATTAAGTGAATATTTTAAGGTTAACTCACTGACGACCTGCAGCCAAATATTTATCCTACTTCGTTGAGGGGAAACTGAGGCACAGAGAGATATCATCTCTGAATCAGAGTCACATAGACCATGAGGGGCAGATCAGTCACAGGAAGACACAGCCCCATCCTCCCTTTCAGCAAAGGGGCCTTATTAGGTGTGTGTGGACCCCAAGACAAGCTGTCAGTTCAAGTCCTTTCTTCTTAGGCATCCCCAGCACAGAGAGAGACATTCTGGTCTAGGGGGTGGCAGCAAATGGAGAATTCATCCGTGTTTACTCAAGAACTAAATTACCTGCATCAACAATCAGTCAGTGCAGGGAACATCCAGACCACCACCTCAAGTGGCCCATCCACACCTCTCTGCACTGGACTTGATGTTACTTATTTGTTTCCTGATGTGTTGGGGTGACTGCCACTGGAGTCTAAAGGAAAAGACTTTGACATCTCACTTGCCACTCTACACCTGTGTCCAGCACAGGACCCACATGGAACAAACTCTCATTATTCTGCTGATGAAGGAGGAAGGAATGAATGGTGAATGAACGAATGACCCAAATTCTCTTCAGAGACTGGAATCTGGATGCAAAGTCTTTGGAATTTTCTCCACCCAGGACAGGTTCTCTGACCCTCCAGGGGGCTGAAGCCCATGTGTCAGACCTGTTACTGCTCTCTAGGGAAATACTCCTTCCCACAGTTAGTCTGAGACCCTGAGGTATTGATCATAATTTTCACATATGAAAGAATTTAAACTTCTCCTCAAATTTCTGTGTCTTTACCACCAAACACAGATGGTCCACAAGTATGAGATTTGCAGCAAGTTCAGAGACAGAAGAGAAATTAAAGACCAAGGGCAGAGGTCAGGTTCTGCTGCCAAAGCCAGGCAGCTCCTGCCTGTCCCCTCACTCTTTTCTGGAACATTCTTTGGACTTTATCATTTATTGAGTCACTGGCTCATGTCTGTCACAGTCACCTGAGAAGATCTGATCCACTTCTTTTCCCTAAGGCCTGTGTACTCACCTGACCACCTGACTTGCTCCTGGTCCTCATGTGTTGTTTACGCTCAAACCACAGACCCACCTTACCCATCTGTAGAAGAATCTGGAATATGGTACCTCAGAGAAAACATACCTCACTGGGTGATGGAGGTGTCTTCAGTGGGAAGGAATCAGCCCTGGTTGCCCAGGCAATCAGCTGATCAGTGAAGAACCAGCAGAGGCATGGAGGGTTGCCTTAGGGGGGCTCTCTAATTCTCATCCTCTTTCTTTTCAAGACCAAACCCTGCTAACACACTGACACTTGAGAAAGTCCGTGCTTTCTCCCAGACAAAGAGCAGGTGGCTTTACATTCTCTGAGTTCTATGATCCTCATGCATTTGTCTTGAGGTACACAAACCTGCCTTATTCTTTCAAGGACTCAGGTTAACTGAGAGGTGAGATGCCAACTCTGATTTGCCCATTGTTCAATCAGGTTATTTGGTTTTGTAGCTGTTTTTGTGTTTAGCAGTCCTTTGTATATTCTGGATATTAACCTCTATTGATATATAATTTGCAAATCTTCTCTCCCATTCCAAATGTCACTTTTCTCCCTGTTGATTGTGTCCCTTAGTGAACTGAAGGGTTTTTTTTGATGAAGTACAATTTATCTGTTTTTCCCTTTTTTGCCTCTGTTCTTAGTGTCACATTCAAGAATCCACATGATTGTCACATGACAATCCAATGTCATGAAGATTTCCCCCTATATTTTCTTCTAAGAGTTTTATGGTTTTAGCTCTTACTTAAGAATCTGAGCCATTTTGAGTTAACTTTTGCATATGGTGGAAGACAATGGTCCAACTTCATTCTTCTGCACGTGGATATCCGATTTTCCAACACTGTTTGTTGAAAAGACTGTCCTTTCTCCACTGAATGGGCTTGGTTCCCTTGTCAAAATCATCTGATCACATACTCAAGAATTTATTTCTGCATCTCTATTGTATCCCATGGCCTATATGTCTGTCTTTATGTCAGTGCTACACTATTTTGATTCTTTAGCTCTGTGGTAAGTTTTGAAATCAGAAAGGGTGTGTCCTCAAATTTTGTTCTCCTTTTTAAAGATTGTTCTAATTATTCAGAGCCTCTTGAATTTTAGGTTGGAATTTTTGATTTTGCAAAAATTTCATTGGGATTTTCATAAGGATTATATAAATATGCAGACACTTTCGGGTATATTGGGAGCTTAACCGTATTGATTCTTCCCACCCATGAACAAGAACTTCTTTCCATTATTCATGCCTTCTTTAGTTTCCTTCAGGACATTTGGGAGTTTTCAGGATATACATCCTTCCCTTCCTTGGTTAAGTTTATTCCCAAGTATTTTATACTTTTTCATGTTATCAAAAATGGATTTGTTTTCTTAATTTCTTTTTTGCATTGTTCATTGTTATTGTATATAAATGTAACCGATTTTGAGTGTTGATTTTTGTCTCCTGCAACTTTGCTGAATTTGTTTATTGGTTCTAACACTTTGTGCATGTGTATGTGGGTGGATGGGTGAAATCTTTAGGATTTTCTACGTATAAGATTATGTCTTCTGCTAAAAGAGATCATTTTTCTTCTTCCTTTCCAATTTGGATGCCTTTTATTTCTTCTTCTTGCCTCATTGTTGTGGCTAGGACTCCTGCACTATGTTGAATGGAAGTGGTGAAAGCAACATCCTTGTCTTGTTCGTGACTTGAGAGGAAAGTTTTCTGTGTTTCACTGTTGAGTGTGATGTTAGACCTTTCCTTTATTACTGTTGTCATATTGAGTAGTTTCCTTCTATACCTAAGAGTCTCTGTCTTTTGTTAAAACCCTAACACCACTTCTCTCTAGAGATTTCCTTCCCTGTGACATTCAAACCATAGACCAGGAAGTAAAAGTCCTCCTCAGAATAAGAAATCCTTTAGATGAGAAGCTCTTCAGGTCCTAAGGCTGTGAAGACTGGGTGGGGCCATCCTCATTCCCTAATAAATTAGTTAACAAGAACTAAATACCTTCCCACTTTATGTAACCTTCCCTTGGCCCCAAAGAATGACAGAGCTGGCAAGCCTGCCTTCCCCAACATACACGGAAGTGTTCATAGGGAACGGGCCCTGATCTTTTCTCTAGTCAAAGAAAGTTCGAGGGAAAAATCAATGAAAGTTCATGAGAAAAATTCCACCTGATGAGATTGTAGGACATGTGGGATGAGAAGAGGTTCCTGTTGCTGATACTACAGAGATGTCCAGGGGAATTGATCAGGGACCATCCAGGGGTGATATAGGGGTCAAAGAGGGAGGTGGTGCCCCCTTCCTACAGATCATCACCTGAACAAAGACACTCATCCTTCTACAGGGGCCAGGGCCATCATCTGCATCACCTTTACAGAGTGACTGAGATCTCTGAGGAAGGAGCTGGTCCCAGGCCCCAGGCCCACTCTCAGTCAGTCACCTCCTCTGTTTCTCCACAGACCCAGTGTCAAAGCCCCTCATCCGAGTCAGCATAGAACATAAGGACCCCAGTCACAGAACATAAGGACCCTGTGTATCTGACCTCCCTCACAAATGACACCAGGATCTCCACCCAGTGGTTCTTTAATAACTAGAGCCTGTGGCTGACAGAGAGGATGAAGCTGTCCCAGGACAACAGCACTGTCACCATACACACTCTCAGGAGGGAGGATGCCAGGTTTATCAGTGTGAGGTCTCCAACCCGGTCAGTTCCAGTAAAAGTGACCTCCCCAGGCTGGATGTGAGGTATGAGTCTGACCCTCAGGCCCTCTTACCCTCATCTATGCTATTAAACTCTGAATAGATTTTTTTCTTATCTGTAAAATGATGGTTCTGAAGCATTTTTCAAGTAGAGTTGCTGTAATAGCCAATGATGAAGGTGGAAATTCCATAGAATACTCGCATTGAGTCAATAAATGCAGAACAATGTGAACTGACTTTGTCATTATTGTTGGCTTAAGGTCACATTCCACTCCAGATCCCAGTTCTTGTGGGTCTCACTGGCACCATCACCACAGCAGAAGGACAGGTGGTCGTTGTGCAATGAGGGGTGGGAGCCCATGATAAGCTCTCAGGAATCACAGCTCTATCCCTCCTCCAGTGGATGGCACCTGGACTGTGACACAGACAGTGGGAATAGATAGGAGGACATCCATGGGGGTATCAACATTGATCTTTTTCTCCCCATCTGATTCTTCTCAAAGAATTCCTAAGGTCTTCCTCAGTATCTTTATTTTCATGGCAGTAGACTTATTGTGTAGGATCAGTACAACCCTGTCCTCCTTGTTACTAGAATATCAATGGAAAACTTGCTGTTAGACCCTCAGCTCTGAATCAAATGTCCTAGTGGAAAACGATGCCCATGGGATCAGATATGACCCACACTTTAAGGAGCTAAGGTTGACTTGATGGGTATGTTGGGGATCTGGAGAAGAGAAGATGTCACTCAAAGCTGTAGAGACTGCAAGTGAGTCCTGAGGTTCAGGCTTCTTAGTGTCAAGAAGCTGTTAAAAGTCCCATCTGAGGTTCCTTAGGAAAACCTGCATCAGAGGAAACTGTGTGGTGAGTGTGCAATCCCACAGCACCTGTGCAAATAATCAGGCCAAATCCAGTGAGAGCAGCCTTGTTTCAGGACAAAGAACACTCTTCCATGGAGACAATCTTTCTTGAAAAGGAAGGTGACTATCAGAGATCTATTGTGTTTCCATGGAAAAGTCCAGCAAGCACAGCCTCCTGATGATCAGATTCTGGCCCTGTTCACCGTCTCTCTTCTGTTTTGCACCTCTGTACAAATTGCAGGGAACTGATGGAGATTCAGACTGGGTCTTGGCTGATAGAGATGGAGTTGCATTTCCCTCCCGCTGTGCAGAAAGCAGTTTTGTCATGACCTAGAGGCCTGATGTTCCCCTCAGACTCCCTCAACGTTAGACAGTTCTTCCTCACTTTAGGCCCCTGGCCTCCATCTTCTCAGAGCATTTCCTTTCGAAATGTAATTGCAATCTGTCATTGCAGATTCTTTCTCTGCCCTTTTGAAATGTACATGTCTCCTTCAAATTTTCTTCCCGGTTTTAGGACCCAGGGACCTGGAAGGTGCCACAGTGGCTCTAACCCCCACAGTGTCCTCATTCCACACACATTGTCACCTCACCTTCAAGGAACAAGATCACACAGATATTTAAAGATATTTTGTCATAAAACCCAGCAACTCCAGTGTTCAAGCAGGTCCTTGCAACATCAGCCACTCCCACGTTCACAATGGACCACTCTGTTTGGGACCTTCCCTAGCCTTTGGCACAGGCCAAACATATGTGTCCTTATTTCTTTGCTTTCTTTGCTGTTTTAACAAATGCCATGTGCCTATTCTAAAGAGAGTCCACAAACAGAACCTGGGAAATGGTAAATAGAATCTATCTTCTGGTTCTGTTTCCTTTCCTACTCACTTTGGTCTCTAGGATATTTGGCTGAATCTTTGGAGACCCAGTCACAAGGTGGAGTGGGGGTAAGCAGAGGTAGGTATTGAGGGGTGGCAGGGAGGGGTGGGCTCTACACAGAGTCCGGATGAGAAACAGCGAAGCCTGGGTGGGGTTAGGGGGTGTTCAGCATGATTTACCATCTAGAGGGGCCATGCAGGACTGCTCTCTTGGGGGCTCCAGGATGAAGTGAGGTTTCTGAATGAAAGGCTGACATACTTGTTGAGTGGGAAGCAACTAGAGCTGGTGGGTTGAAGTTGGGGGTGCCTTTCTTCTAGACTTGGATGGGAATGAGGGGTGAGACATAGGGTTAGGAAGAAGAATAAGATTCTTGAAGACTCATTGGTGCCCTGACATTGGGGACAAGAGGAAGTGCCAGATGTACAGGCTGAAGAGGACATGGGATAGACAACAAGGGGGAGAGGGAAGTGAGCATCCAGTGGGGGCTAGGAGTCTGGAGACCAACGAAGGACTGGAGGATGGAGAACACCATGAATACTGAAGATTAGAGCTGAGGGCATTTGGGGAGTCAGGTCAAGAAGGGAGTTTGAGCACAGGGTAGTCAGACTAGAAAAGGGATCTGAGATGGAGCCTAGGGGAATGTGGTGAACACAGGGCAGGGGTCACAGTGAGCAGCAAATTGAGGACCAGAGTTTTCCACTCTCCAGTTCAGACCAGTTGACATATGTGCAGGTTGCTTTCAAAGCCTGGGAGCACTGTGGGAAAGCCAGATCTCACCCTTCTACTCCTGAGACCTCTTTCAGCTGAGTCAACAAGCGAACCATGTCCCCATGGGGTTTGTATGTGAGTGAGGCAGGCTGAATAGGAACCTGGGGACAGGCAGGAGAGGGCAAATGTGGAGGTGGGGATTGAGGCAGAATGAAGCTGGAGTACGTGGAATTTTCCTTCTTTGTTGACTTATCAGAGTGAACTTCCTGTGAGTCCACAGGTGAGAGCTGTGTGACAGCTGTCAGTGAGGAGTGGAAGGTGCCGTGGCAGTCTGGAAACCTGTCCTCCTCTAATCCAGGATGTGCCACTGCCATTTGTGATGCATCTGCTCTCCCCACCCAGTCTCATGTGATAGAACCCAGGACATGATGGGGAGTTCTGGCTCCCTGGTCATATTACGTCCCATGTTCAGACACTCCATCTCTCCTGAGTCCTAGAAACAGGTCAGGAGCTGTTTTTCTATTGTTGTAGAAGGCATGGGCTTGCTCATAAGCCTAGGAGTCTGCATGGAATTCTCTCATTAGGTCCTGCTGGAGGCTCCACAAAGCACTTTTCATCGTTCTAATGTAAGTTGGATGGAGATACATGTGCAGGAACTTGTCCTTTCCTCTGGAGGGTGTGTCCAGCATGCCCCAGACTATTGGAGCCCTAAAACCTTCGTAGTTGTAGCAGATTCCTGAATGGTCACAGATATGGATGGCCCTACAGCCCATGGAACTTTCACATTTGGCTTAAAGTGTTGATAACTAGAGCTGATCCTGTCACTGATGTCATTGTCTTCCATCATCAGTATCAGCAGCCATCCACTTCCACCCTTTGGAGCACATGTGTATTATTAAGGTGTTCAGAATAATGCTATTTCTTGTTCATCATTGGTGGGAAAGCTTCTAGTTCTCACCATTAAGTAAGACATGAGCTGTATGTCTGTAGGTTTTTTGTTTTGGGGGTTTTTATGGTGAGGAAGATTGTCCCTGAGCTAACATCTGTGACAATCTTCCTCCACTTTGTATGTAGGATGCCACCACAGCATGGTTCAATGAGCAGTGTGTGGGTCCACACCCGGGATCTGAAGCTGTAAACCCCAGACCACTGAAGCAGAATGTGCAAACTTAATCACTACACCACCAGGCCAGCCCCGCTGAAGATTTTTATGACTTGAGTTTGGAGCAGAATTGACTTGGAGGATGAATTCATCCATTTCCTCTGCTAGGCAGGGCCACCTTCATGGGCTCATAATCTGTAAAGTCACTTAGAAGGGCCTGCAGTAGGTTTAATGCCCTGCTTTTGCCATCTTGAAATTCTTCACGATTTTTGAAGAAGGAGCCCTGATTTTCACTTTTCACTGAGTCCTGAATTTATATAGTTGGTTCTGCCCCTGGGAGTGAACATGGGTAGATGGGCTCCCTTTGGAAAAAGAAAAATTTTGGCCTTATTGGGGCAGCACCACCACAGCATAACCTGGAGGGTTGTGAAGAGAGATAAGGAGGAATTTGGTTTTTTCTACTCTGTTTGTGTCATTATAAGTCTCTATCTGCCCCCCACCACCCCTCACCTCTGTAGCTTATACAAGAAAGTTAGATGTACTTGGGAGATTCAAATTTTGGGTTCCACATCCAAGGGGGAATAAAAGAAATCACAGCTAGTTGGTTCAAATGTGAATAACATTCAATAGATGTCATAGAGTCCACACTGAATGTTGGTCTTAGGAAAGCACTGGGAAGACTGGGACAGGAAGTGGGTGTGTTATGGTGATGGGGAAGAAAGGAGCTGAGTCTTCATCTTCCAAGAGGGACGACCTTAGATAATGCCTGAAAGTGGAAAATCAGTAAGTAGCCTCTCAGAGCATGTGATTCAGAGATGACTTTGGCTCCATCCAGAGGAGCTGCTGCTGTTTGGGGCTGATCTCCTCAGTGTGGCCCAGATAGGAGATGCCAGGGCCTTCCTGTGATCGCTGTGAATAGAAACACAGAGACACTGGGCTTATCACAGCCAAGTCCAGTGTTGTCACAAATACAAGCAAGAGAACATCTGACAGGAGGGATCCAGCACTGGTTTTATTTACACTGTGAATATCAAGAAAAAAAATGATAATCATTGTTCTGGCTGCAGTGTGCAGCATGACAGGTTAAAATCTCCTTGAGGTTGTATGTCTTTCACATCAAAACACTGTGCCCCCTCTGGGAAAGACTTACACAGCTGATTAATATTCTTCCAAGAAGCCCAAATGTCTTCAGTCTTTGTCCATGTGACATATGATGGGCATCTGTTTGTATTTTTTATATCAGGAGCATAGAATTGAAATGTTATAATCCTTGGTTCATGACCCAGTGAAATCACCAGTCCCTAAATGGCCTGCCTTCCTTTTCTTAGAGAGATATTACTTATTTAACTTTATTTTTTACTTACATATTTGGAATCAGGCTCTAGTTACAGCTTCCAGAAGATCTCCACAGGCAGGACTGGAAATTCAGCTCACTAAGGAAGCTCTTCCTACTTCTGGGATGAAAAAACTGTGAAATTAAGACCATATGCTGGTGCCATAGCACCTCTGCAGTATGATTCTTCTACCTTTTGAAAGGGCCGTGTAATCTTATTTCAATAGATGATGTCATTAATTATAATGGGCAATATAATGTCATTTATCTAAAATAGTTCATTATATTTTTGTAAAAATATTACTTGTATTAAAGATAAGGCAATTATAAGTTTAAAAACAAGATGATTGTGAAACAAAACCATGGACGTTACTTTATAAGCTACTTTATTTGGAAAGTATGAGAAAGTTCATACCATATAGGCATAAATTAGTAACATATGACAGTTAACACCTGGGTAACCACCCCAAGTCATGAACTAGTTCATTGCCAGCTTCAGAAGTGCCTCTGGGTCCAGTCCTGACCACGAGCTCCTCCCTTGAACCTGGAAGTGACAATTTCCTGAATTCATGGTCATTCTCATAATTTCCTTCACAGTTCAGCCCACACAGCACAGGTGCTGCTGTCCAATGAGCCTAGGCCACAGTGCCCAGCACCATGAACCATCCACAGTCACCACGTCCAACCAGATTGGCAGATGTGACACCAACAGTGCAAATGTCCAGGGTGAGAGGCAGTAGGGACTCCCCCACAATGATGGCTGGGGCAGCATAAATAGGTAAAAATAAGGAGACAGAACTTTATCACAATCAAATAAACAGGTTTTGAAAAGGACAGTTTTTGCAAAAGTTTTTTAACATAAATTCTGAACATTTTGAAATACTTTGATACTTGGGAGGCTGAATAATGGCCACCAAAGGTATCCAGAGTCTCATGCCTGGAACCTGTGATTATCCCTTTATATGGCACAAGGGACTTTGCAGGTGTGATGAAGTTAAGGATCTTGAGATGGGAAGAATATTCTCTATCATCCTAATGGAATCCCAGGGTCCTTCTAAGAGATGGGCAGAAAACCAGAATGAGAACCAGATGTCAGGCCAGAAGCAGTGACAGGAAAGGCCTGTGATGCTGGCCTGATGCAAGGAATGAGGACAGTCTCTAGAAGCTGGAAGTCAAGGAAAGGATGCTTCCTCAGAGCCTCCAGAGAGAGCAGCGACCCGCAGACACCTTGTTGTCAGCCCAGCAAAGCCGGTCATTCTTGGGAAACATACAAACGCCAATAGTGACATCAGAAAGTACACATTCCTGCATGTTTCTGCACAGAGGCAGAAACTACCATTTCAAAACTTCTATCCACAGCAGGTACACACAGTATTTTCATTTGTAAGCAATAGGGCCTGAGCAGTCCCTGAATATAAAATAAAAATAAAGACTCTGAGGCATAGAGAGTGTCAGATGTAGTTCAAGGATGGAGGGTCAGAACCAACCAAGGAGAGGTGGACCCTCTGATTACTTGTCAGTGCCACTCAGAGCAGAGCTCAAGACTGGGGCATGAATGGATTCCAAGGAGTACCTGGGAAGGCAGCCCCTTGGGGGTATGGATGGGTAAAGGCAAAAGAGGTGGCAGGGGAGGGGCAGCCTGTAGAGGGGCAAGGGTCTGTGTCCCCAGGGGAAGTGGACAGAGGGAGGGACAGATGTTTCGGGTAAGGAGGAGGGACAAGATGAGCAGACCCACACAGAAAAAGGGTAAGAGACAGGTGAAAGGGAGACAGAATCTAGTAGGGGCTGGGAGTCCAGGGTAAGGAGGCGTTGAGAGCATCCAGATACTAAGGAGGCATAGGGTGGAGCTGAGTGCTTGACCATGAGCACCAGGACGGCAACCAGGAGAGGATTCTGGATGCCAGCCTAGCGAGGAGGGATAGAGGGCATGGGATGGGACATGGTAGAGGGACTGGGTTTGCAGAGTAAGGCCAGATCTGGTGAGATGGACAGAGCTGGATCTCAAAGCAGGGTCTGGGATTGGGTCCTGAAAACCTAGAAAATGGAGGAATACCCAGGAGGACTGAGGATGAGCTTGGAGGGAAGGTAACTCTCCAGGGTCAGAGCTATTTCCACACAGTTTTCCTTCTTCATACCTTAAAGAGCTCTACAGTGTAATGTGTTGTTTCAAACACTAATCAAAACTTCCCTGTTAGGATATATTTTTTCCACCATTGGCTGGTTTGTGGCTAAACCTACGAGGATTCAGAATCCTAATTGTGCATGAAGGCAACATGCCCAAATTAGTCCAGTTTTAGGACTTGTCTCCCTCAGGAGCATGGAGCGCTCTCCTCTTATAGCACAAAACAAGGTGCTGAGGATATTTTCAGAGGACAGGGACTACCTGGCAGTGGCTTCAAAAGAGCAAAAGAACCTTCAGGACTGGTTCCCTCTGTTGTTGTCTAACATGACAGGGCTTCATATTGTCATTGTAGAGGTTGGTGTCTACATGCTTTGTTTGGAATGAGGAGGTTAAAGGGCCAGAGCAGTGCAGGCCACATATTTCCAGGTCAGCCCAGGAGAGGTGTCCCCACTGGGCAGTGGTTCCTCTCACACATTTTCCCCCTTGGGTCTCTCTGAACCCCACAGGGGCTCCTTCTTCTATGACTTCAGATCCATCACCACCCAGCACCCTCACCCATGTGTACCTGGAAGGGCAGCCCCTGCATGCCTGGTCAGTCAGACCAATGCAGGCTGTTATGCTGGACATTAGCAAGACAAAATCTGCAAAGACTCACAGAGAGAGGGAAAGTCAGTTCAACATGCCCAGGCAGGTGAGTCCAGTGTGGGGACCAGGGCCCAGGGCTGTGTGTGAGGTTCAGAAATTGTGGTGAGAAATCATATCTCTTGGGGAAATGCAAGTCAAAACTACAGTGAGATACCACTGAGCTGAGGTCTGTCTATTAAGGTTTTTTCCCCACTGTTTCTGTTGTCACTTTGATTAAATAGATAGCTAAGCATTGCTTCCTATTTGACCACGTGTTTTAAAACTTTTTGATATTTTTTTATGAACTTCACCCCCAAATTAAAGTCTTTGGACTTTAAAAAAAAAAAAAAAAAGGAAACTTAGAGAATTTCCAATTAGCCCTGGGACTACTCAAGGAAATTTGTTCTCTCTCTTCCTATAAAGCAGATATTAAACTAATTTGGGCTTATTTGGTATGTTAAATTACATGAGAAGCATTGTCAAATAAGTGATAATAAACCTTTTTAGGTGGTATTATGTGGGTAAATGTTATGATTAAGTGTTTTAAAAATTATCAGTCATAATTCTAGTTACTACCGTAAAGTGTTGTTTGTCATGGAAATTGTTTACCAATTGTCATTTTTAGGTCTTTTGTCAATTACAGATAGCTATTGGTTTACTCTGATGCTTTTGCAAATATGTTTCACCTTCAGAGAAATTCATGGAAAGGACTCTGACATTTGCTCTAGAATACAGTTTTCTGATAGACCTTCAGATCATAAAACTGAATCAGGTAAGAAGCTACAGAACTGTAATGGAGAAACTGATGACTTCATGAAACTACTAAGAAAAGATCAAGATCAAAAGTTGACCACATGGGACTAAATTAACTAAGGATGATTATAACTTTTATGACTTTTCATTTAAAATATTGCTGATTTTTTTAATGTTTTTTAAGATTTAAGGAAACCTTTTCTCCTTCCTCTTAAGCTAACTATGACTTTCAACAATTTGACAAATAATACTTTTGTAAGCAGAATTGAAACATTTATCTTTTTCTCCCAACTTGATCCTGCCAGAATTTGAAAACTCTTAGTGAGTGACTTTTGTTATTTTCATAGTGATATATTTATTTGCACAAGTTCAATAAGAATCTGTTCTCCTTATAACAGGACACAATTGGAAACACTGGTTATATTACCAAAGCTTTGACTGGAAGGTCATATTTGAGAAAAACAGGCATAGACTCAGATATGATCAGACAGCTTTTGAGAAACAAAGATTGGACTTTATGAAATAAAGCCACTTGGAAATATTGGCCTGGTACCTTGTTTACAGGGTTCCCAGCAAGCTTACTGGGTAAGTAAAGAAGGTCATTTATCTGGCAGGTGCAAGGAACCTCAATATTTTGGGGAACCTCAAAAGAAGAGAATAACTCACCCAAATCTGTAGGCGTTACAGGTTTTGTCTGATAAGTCTTTGGCTTGGCTTTCCTGGCCTCAAGAGGCCTTTAAAATTCAATCTGAGATTCCTTATTAAAAGTTCCAGCAAAGCAGGTTTACAAGAGCCTATATGATCAATTGCTATTCTTGCTGCACTTATGTAAATAATTGGGCCAAATTTATTGAAACTAAACTTATTTTGTGAACCAGTTAGTCTTAATTTGGCTACCTTTGGGAAAAATGAGGATGATTTTAGAGAGAAAAATTATGTTTCAGTAGAAACTATAGTACACATTTGCAGATATTAGATTCTAGTTTTGTTAACTGTCTGAGTATTTTGTTTTCTGCCTGTAAATTGAACTGGATCCTGAATTCTTCTAGTCTTCTGAAATATCTGGCTACAAATCTCCAAACTAATGTTTTTGATTTTTTCCCTCATTTTTATTTGAAATCATGGAGAACTAAAACCACCTTTGTTCCTGACCCCTAAAAACTAAAGCTGGACAACTAGATTTAAACTTAAGAGACATCACCACAATAACATGCCTGTTGCTATGTAAGCCACTCAGAAGGATACCTGAACACTCAATGACATCATCAGAAACACTTCAAACAGCAAAAGATGCTCTGACTCTGACATCTAAAAATCTTCTTGACTGGCTGCCCCCTAGGCTCAGGAACTGGTTTGTAATTTGCTCCAAATATTAACCTTGTTTTTCTTTTTGTTTCCATAGAAATGCCTCTGTTAAATACTTGATTCCCTACTTCCACAGTATAGGCCTAGCTTTGGGGGCCCACCTGCATCACTGCCTCCTAAAATGAATTTAACTGGACTGATCTATTATCAGGACAATGAGATGGAACAATCTACCACCTCAGCTTCTGGACTATGAAACTTCTTAAAGTTTAAAAGGTGGGATTGTGGGGGGTCAGAATTGGCCACCCCAAAATGCGTCTCTTTGGCATAAGGATTATTTGGGGCTGGTTACTTTTAAGAAACTACAGACAGGGGAACAGTTCTGAAAACCAAGTAGAAGTTGTCCTTTGTAAGAGACATTTATATTTGTAAGGGAACTTTCATTTGTGAAGTTATCTCCCTCTCTGTACAAGGAATAAGAGGATGATCTTATCTCTAGAAACTCTAATCAATGTGGAAGGCAAGGACTTAAATCTGCATACTAACCTTACTGTTTACTGTGCTTTTCTGGTAAATTCCCATAACTGACTCCCCCTACCCCCAACATTGTCCTCTGTCTTTAGCTGAAGATGGTATTTAAGCTGGCAGCCTTGGCCACATGGTCAAGTTACCCAGTTTTCCTGAGTTTCTTCCATGTATACATGTTACAAAGCTTTGTTTGATTTTCTCCTGTTATTCTGTCTCATGTCAATTTAATTCATAGCCCAGCCAGAAGGATCCAGAGTGGCTAGAGGAATTGTCTTGCTCCCTGACACGCCTCTATGACAAGAGGTCCTGGTGTAGCTCTGGGGCTCATCATTTGAAGGGAAAAGCCAGATGGGGATGAGAGAGAGGGAGGGTGACTGTGTACCCCCACCCTGAGCTATGGGGACTACTCAAGACATGATGCCCCAGGCTTCTGCTTGTCCAAAAAAGGGCTTGCATGTATGTGTGTGTGTGTGTGTGTGTGTGCAGTGAGGAATCACTGCAGAAGAATGCAGTGGACTCAGCAATTCCCAGGGAACAAAATATAGATAGAAGGGAAAGAGAAAGAAGGGGACAGGGAGGCTGGAATAGGAGAGGGAGGAGGAGGGACTTGGGCAGAGACCCCGCCCCCAGCCCACATGACTCAGGAGGCTCTCCTGCCCAGGAGGAGGCTCAGCACAGAGCGCAGAAGGACAGCAGTGCTTGTGAGCCTTTCTGGGGCATAAGCTCTTCTCACGGAGGGAAGGTCAGAGCAAGCAGCAGACGCCATGGAGACCCCTTCAGCCACCACCCACAGAGGGCACATCCTACATGGGTTCCTGCTGGCAGGCGAGAGAGGGCAATTCCCTGAGGGTGGGCTGGAGACGGGAGAACAGAGAACTTCTGGGGTCTCCTGGGGAGGACAGGGCTCTGAGAGGGGACAGAGGTCTTCTGTTTGGACACGATGGGAGAGGACATGGGAGCAGAGTAGGATTGGGGGAGGGGACCCAGCAAAAGGAAAATCTCATGATCTGGAAGGGGTGAGGGGCAGGAAAGCCTCAACTGCTGTACCTATTCAAGTTAGGTATCACTGGCCAATAATATTTGAAATTTGATGATAATACTAATAATTTATTAGAGGATGACAGCAGAAAAAACTTAACTCGGGACACTAAACATTGTCTTTACCCACAACCCTCAGAAATTGACAAATAAACACCAGGATGTGGAGGGCCCTGGGAACACTCGTCCATTCACCCACAGGTGTTTGCAGCCCATTCCAGGCCTTAGGGGAACAAGATCAGAGAAGTCCCTGCCCTCAGGAACTCACACCCTGTGGGGATGAGGAGAGAGAAGCAAGAGATCTAGAATGTGATGTCAAGGACTGACATTGTCATGAACGGAAGAGAGCAGGGAAAGGTCAGAAAGTGAAGATGGAGGGTCTTCAGAACAGATGGTCAGGGAAGGCATCTCCCAAGGATGCCTGTGAGAGTGAGCAGGGTGCTGAGGGCAGGGAGGGAGGGAGCTGGGCAGACACCCGAGGAAGAGTGTTAGGAACTGAGGAAATAAGAAGTTCAAATGGGCTGAAGTAATGGTGGTCATGTTGCTGAGCTTGACCAGTGGACACACACACACACAAACTCCAAGTCTAAGACATGAAGAGACCTGCTCAGGACCCAGGGCCTCATCTTTCCATCCCAATATATATGCCCAAATATTGATTGATCTCTCTCTCTTCCCTCCTAGTCTCACTCTTAACCTTCTGGAACCTGCCCACCAGTGCCAAACCCATTATTGAATCAGTGCCGACCAATGCTATTACAGGGATGGAGGTTCTTCTCTTTGTCTACAATCTGCCTGAGGATCTTGCAGGCTGTGCCTGGTACAAAGGGGACAAAGTAGATCCCAAACTTGAAATTGCATCATTTGGAATAAATACATCAAAAATTACCCCAGGGCCTGCATACACCAGTCAACACAAATTATACCCCGATGGATCCCTGCTGTTCCGGAACGTCATCCCAGAGAACACAGGATACTACACCCTACTAGTCACGAGGAAGAACTCCCTAGTTGATACAGCAATTGGACAGCTCCACATATACTGTGAGTGATTCCTCTCTGTCCTCCGGGTGTTGGGTGGGATGATTCTACTTCACACACACAGGATTGACAGGCCTGGACTGGGCCTACATCCCCCTCTGCATTATGTCTCATGTACAGATTTGAACATTTACTGCAGGACACAAACAGTGGAGAAAAACATCAAAAGCTTGGAATTTCTTTCCTGGAATCTGGACCCTGTAGACATCCCCTCCAGAGAGATGGGCTGGGCTAACTCAGCAGAGGGAGATGAGTCTCAGTGCAGCCCCTTGGGGTGCTCTCTGGGACCATGGCCCTGAGGTAGATCCTGCAGGATCAGAGCCTGGCCTGAGGGGCCCCGTGGGATCCGCACAGAGAAACTCAGCCCTGAGAAGTCCCTGTCCGGACACCTGTCCCAGGGCTACTGACTCCAGTGACCCTGGGGAGCCTGTGCTAGGGCTGAGTTGTGGCCTCCTGGGCAGGGCTGACAGGGAGCAACGTTTTCCCGGCCATCCCAGTCCCAAGGCTCCTGAGCTGGTCACCAGCCAGGGCTCAGCCCCAAGAGCCACATCTGGGCAGGGACACAGCCTGATCCTTCACCTGAGACTCAGCATGGAGAGCACAGGTGGACAAGGTCCCCAGGCCATTAGCTGACAGCCCTGGGGACCTTAGCAGACTCCAGAGGAAGGTCAGTTCCCCAGGGAGGAACAGAGGAGAGAAGATGCTGCTGGCAGCTCCTCACCCACCAGGGATCAGGTCCAGGGGCATTCTCTCTTGGAAAGTAACAACAACAGATGCCACTTATTCAAGAAGCTCC